>NW_024423786.1:24114973-24284100 GCF_017311325.1 Ursus maritimus
AGGATACGTTTTCACCAGCTCATGTAATCAGAAACAAAAAGTACTTAGGAGCAGTGCTGAATTGACACCCATCTTTTGAATCTTCTCCCTCATCTTTTTCTTTTCTTTTTTTTTTTAATGCAATACACAGAGTTAGGAAAGTTAGTTCCTGCGTCCTGGCATAATGGTGGTGGGTGAAAATGATGTGCCGGTTCAGAGATGCTGTCATTGTTTTAGACTCTGAAACTGCGTGCGGGGAGGTAAGAGCTTTACCTGCTTGGGAATGCATACTTTTGCAGGTATCTGATGGGGACAACCAAGTCTACGAACAATGCAGAGCTGAGTGGCCAGGGGCCCATCGGGGCCATAAAGTATGATCATGGCAGATTTCAAGAGTGATTCTCTCGTGAGAGGCAATTAAGTCCCATAATCACGATCGGTGGGGAGTAAACAGTTATTCAAATTTGTGATTTTTCCATTACCCTTTATGAATTATGCATCTTAAAAAACAAACTTACATGATGCAGGCACTCAAGTGGAAGCCTTTTGGCAGAAGAAGGCCCGTGAGAGGGCGTTATGGATCTGCGATTTTTTTCTTTTTTTTTTAAGATTTTATTTATTTATTTGACACAGAGAGGCAGAAGAGAACACACACAAGCAGGGGGAGCAGGAGGGGTGGGAAAGCCAGGCTCCCCACTGAGCAAAGGGAGGAGCCCTGTGGGACTCAATCCCAGGATGCTGGGATTGTGACCTGAAGCCAAAGGCAGATGCTTAACCGGCTGAGCCACCCAGCTGCCCCATAACCAATGTTCTTTACCATAACCACTGGCTTTTTAAATGTTATATTTCATCACTCACATCAAGCGGAATATTGGCTGACTCAGGTCTTGGTTGCAATCCACTGCCATTCTTACACAGATGGCTATCTTATAGCTTTTTTCATCATGGAGCTTTCAAAACACTGCTGCCCTTGAGATAAATTGCAGGAGTTCACCCCTTTCTTTGTTCTAGGGCTACGAGCAGGGGCTTGGCATGCCCTGTGGGCTGCGAGTGCCAGTGGTGCCCCAAGACATAGCTTCCAAAGACAACAGGGCAGTGAAGAGTGGGAAATTTCCATATTGTTCTAGACAGGACAGTGGTGAGAGAAACAACTTAAGGAAGGAAGAATTTGTATTTGGAGAACAGTAAATTTAAGGAGATACATAACTCGTTCATGTCAGAGCTGCTCACTTACAACACAGGACCATGGGTTTCGGTGATGGAGAAGCAAGTGTGATGAGAATGCACAGGACAGGAATCAGGATCATGGACCTAGAACATTGTCACTTGCTCGAAAAACAGAAGCTAGAGCTTCCACCTGTCTTTGAGCAGCTGATGAGCCCCAGCCCCTCTGATTGCACGTCTAGAGCATGAGCGTGGCTAGCCTGGACATTGACAGTGCATGAGACCCTGTAGGCCGTCTTGATGGCCAGAGTGACGGAGCAATGACTGTTCTGCTGTGATCATCGTAAACAAAGCCTCCCTGCACCCACTCCTGGAGTCGCAGTTGGTCATGTTCATTTGTGTAATTTAAGTCTCTGTAAGTCTGTCCTTCCTGTATGAGAGTAAAACCAGTTAGTTGCATCTTTCCTTGGAAGAAAATTTTGTCACCTCCTCTCATGCACCATATTTAAAGGGAGTGTTGCTAACAGTTATGCTTCATTAGAAAAGTAAATCCAGGGTGCCTGGGTGGCTCAGTCGGTTGAATGTCTGACTCTTGGTTTTGGTTTGGAGGTCATGATCTACTTGGTTGTGGTCGGAGCTCCAGGATTGAGCTCCATACTCCTTACAGGAGTCCTGCTTGAGTTCTCTCTCTCCCTCTCTCTCTCTACCCCTCCCCCCTGCTTTGTATTCTCTCTCTCTCTATAATAAATAAATATACCTTTAAAAACTGTAAAAATAAATCCACTTTTTGTTTTTCATTTTAGCCCCTGACGTGCTTGTGACAGTAATGATAAAGGCTCCTTTTCCATGACTTGAAAGTGCTGATGAAGTGATTCAGGCTGGATCAGGCATTTAAGAGGTGGCAGTCTGGACTGGAGACTCAAAGTCCACATGTGAAGCTGAAGGATTTTTGGTCCTCACCATCTGACCTTGATTTTTGGAAAGTTAGGGTCCGGCATGAAACTGGAATCCACTGACCGAAGTAAAGGGAAATCATGATGTTTGAGAATGTGGGCATTTTAGAAGATTTAACATATAGGCATCTGGTACAGAAGTGACGTTTCAAATCCTTGTCACTGTGAAGTACAAAGCAGTAAGCGCCTTTAATCTTGATGTTAGAAAACCTGACTTCAAATTTTTCTCATTCCTTCCACATCCATGGCTTTGATATTATGAGGTTTTATGACATGCTCTTCAGCTTCTCTGGCCCTCAGTTTTGCAGACTGGCCGGGAATTAGACCAAATTATTTTTCTCTAATGTTGCTTCCAGCTTTAAGGCTTCTTTCGAATGTATCTCATGAATACAGCGCAGAAATAGGTGAATGTATCTATTTGATATGAGGACATACTCTATACCAGCTCTGGGAGACGGCATGCTGATCTTGGTGTGGGCCGCCCACGACACTACTGCGGAACTTACACTTAGAAATATTAGTGACATCCTATGATTTAAACCTTCCAGAAAGCCGGAGTTTCAAAGGTTAAGAGAATTATAGTTTCCGTTCAGCTAGGCAAATACATATTTAATTGTTAACATATCTCAACAAAAATGTCCCAATTGGGTGATTTTTTTTTTAAGTACAAAAAGAACCAAGGACTTCAGTTTGACCCTTGGCAGCCCCCTCAATCATTCGCTTTGATCAGAATTCTCCCAGAGGAAGTCTGTCATAACATACAGAATATATTTCCTTGGCTCGAACCTATCTGCATAGCTGATGAAATTTGAGGCCTCCTGTCAGATAGTCAGCTTTGGAGACGTGTTTAAATTATTAAATTATTAATTATCTCTGTGCCCAGCCTGCCCGTTCCCAACGCATTATCCTTTTCAGTGTTTTAACTGCCTTTTCTTTTGGTTCTTTGGGAAATATGTGCCAAAGCAAGAGCTTGCCCGCTGCTTACCAAATTAAACAATGGACAGGTTGTTTCTGGCCCACCCTGTATTTCCATTCATTGAAGGACCAAATTGTTAAGAAACTCTGTCTTTCTCTTGGCCAGGAAACGGCCATGGACTCAAACATGTATTTCCCACCCACAGTCTGTGTTCTCTCTCTGCGGGATTCTAATTTTTGATTTTTTTTTTTCAGAAATAAGGACAGCATGTGTCTGGTCTATTCATCATATATCCTCTGAATAGCAAAACACGTGTCTCTGTTTAAGGTGATCTAAACTGTCTTATCTGTAAGATTGCCAACCTCACATTTGTATTCATGTTGGCAATAACTTGCTTTTATTATTATGTGTGCATTTGTGCAGCACAGAACTCTTACTAAAGTAAGTAGTTGAGCAAATGTGATGGGTTTGGCGTCTGTTGAAACATCCGGGCATAAGTTGAACCATAACGTGATTGTGTAGTTCTTTGAAGGCTTCGTGCAAAGGCAAATCCGTGCATGGCAAGTTATTTCGGTGCAGGATAAAACTTGTTTCCAGTTCTCTAATCCATTTGAAAAGGAACAAGAAATGGAAACACGCTCAAAAAACTCTGGTCAATTGTAAAATTAAATGAAAATGTAGAAACTGAGTTAATGTCTTCTATTGGTTAAAAATAATCCTTTTGAAAAGGAAAATCCTCTACCACAATGTGGTGTTGCTGATACCGTTTTTCCCCACCAAATTCATGCGTTGACAATTTCGAACTATCGATGCAAAGGTGAAATAAAGTAGAAAGCGTGTGATTCTTGCTCAATGTGAACCATTGGTCACAGAGAGCATGCTGATCCTGACATTCCTCTCCTCATTGCCCATAATTCGCATCTTGACAGAAGCTTTCTTGCCTAAGTTATATGGACGGCTGCTTACTTACTCCAGTCAGTTTCATTCATGGATTTAAACTTTTTTAAATAAATCGTAATAATTAAATTCTCATCAAACTTTGTGGAGTGTATTTTCATTATCTTTAATGATTTTCCATTGGAAATGTTCTAGTGTTCTATAAAATTAAAAATCTTGAAATATATTTAAATATGTTTATAATATATAATTGCAAATTATCTAAATGTTGGAATTTTCATTTGAAATTCTCCTTTCATTAACATTCATATATAATAATGCTAATTTTTTAATAATAATTTTTTTTTATCATGTTAGTCACCATACAGTACATCCTAGTTTTGATATAAGTTCCATGATTCATTGTTCAAACGTATAACAACCAGTGCATCATGCAATACATACCCTCCTTAATACCCATCACTGGCTATCCATTTCCACACTTTCCCCTCTGAAGCCCTCAGTTTGTTTCCCCAGAGTCCTTAGTCTCCCATGGTCCATTCCCCTTCTCGATTTTACCCTCCCTTTCTTCTTCCTTTCTTCTCCTACCATTCTTCCTACTTCTTATGTTCCATAAATAGAGTGAAACCATATGATAATTGTCTTTCTCTGCTTGACTTATTAGCTTAGCTTATTATCTCCTCTAGTCCCATCCATGTGTTGCAGCAAATGTTGAATGTTCTTTTTGATGGCTGAGTAATATTCCCTTTGCATATACGGACCTCATCTTCTTAATCCAGTCATTGTTGAGGGCATCTAGGCTCCTTCATGATTTAGCTATTGTGGACGTAAGCATCTATGAACTGGGGTGCATATTGGCCCTTCTCTTCCACTAAGTCCGTATCTTTGGGAAAAATACCCAGTAGTGCAATGACTGGATCATAGAGTAGCTCAATTTTAACTTTTTAAAGGACCTCCACGCACTTTGTTTTCCAGATGGCTGTACCAACTTGTTCATTCCCACCAACAGGGTAAGAGGATCCTTTTCTCCACACATCCTCTCCAACAATTGTTGTTTTCCTGCCTTGTCAATTTTTGCCATTCTAACTGGCGTAAGGTGGTATCTCAGTGTGGTTTTTGATTTGAATTTCCCTATATTTAATGATTTTGAACATTTTTTCATGTGTCTGTTAGCCATTTGTATATCTTCATTGGAAAAGTGTCTGTTCATATCTTCTGCCCATTTGTATGTTTGATTATTTGTTTCTTGTGTATTGAGTTTGAGAAGTTCTTTTTGTAGATCTTGGATACCAGTCTTTTATCTGTAGTGTCATTGCAAATATCTTCTCCCATTCGTGGGCTTTCTACTCTTTGTTTTGACTATTTCCTTGGCTGTGCGAGCTTTTTAATCATGGTGAAGTCCCACCTAAGTTCATTTTATCTTTTGTTTCTCTTGCCTTTGGAGATGTGTCATGAAAAAGGTTGCTTTGGCCGATGTCGTAGAGGTTGCTGCCTATGTTCTCCTCTAGGATTTTGATGGATTCCTGTCTCACATCAAGGTCTTTCATCCATTTGGAGTTTATCTTTGTGTACGGTGTGAGAGAGTGGTCAAGTTTCATTCTTTTGCATGTAGCTGTCCAATTTTCCCAGCACCATTTATTGAAGAGACTTTTTTCCTCTGGATGTTTTTTCCTGCTTTGTCAATGATTAGTTGCCCAAAGAGCCGAGGGTCCATTTCTGGGTTCTCTATTCTGTTCCATTGGTCTATGTGTCTGTTTTTGTGCCAGTACCATGCTGTCTTTGTGATCACAGCTTTGTAGTATAGCTTGAAATCCAGCAACGTGATGCCCCCAGCTTTGTTTTTCCTTTTCAACAATTCCTTGGTGATTCAGGGCCTTTTCTGGTTCCACACAAATTTAAGGGCTGTTTGTTCCAGTTCTTTGAAAAATGTCATTGGTATTTTGATCGGGATGGCATTGAAAGTGTAGATTGCTCTGGGTAGCGTAGACATTTTAAAATCATAACATGACACTATCATTTAATAAACATAAAACTCAACTAAATCACTGTTAGTTAGGGTTCTCTAAAGGACCCAGTGAGTAGGGTATATATCTTTCTCTATATATAGATTTATTACAAAACATGGCTCACTTGGTTATGGAGGGGGAGAAATTCCACAATCTGTCCTCTGTAAGCTGGAGATCCAGGAGTGCTGGTGGTATAATTCAGTCCGAGTCTACAGACCTGAGAATCAAGGGAGCTGATGGTATAACTGTTAGTATGAGTCTGAAAACCTAAGAACCAAAGAGTGGCTGATGTAAGTCTCAGACTCTGAAAGCCCAGGAACCAAAAGTTCTGACGTCTGAGGCCGGGAGCAGATAGAGAAGATGGAGATTTCAAGCTCAAGGAGAGAAGGGATTTGCTATTTCTTCACCCTTTTGTTCCATTCAGGCCCTCAAAAGATTGGATGATGCATGCCTAAATTGGAGAGGGCAGATCTCTTTACTCGTTTCTTCCAGAAACACTCACAGACACACCCAGAAATAATGTTTTACCAGCTATCTGGGCACCTCTTAGCCCAATCAGGCTGATGCATAAATTTAACCACCACAATCACTATATATTTGTTTCCAATCATGGCCTCCACAATCTCGTTAGTTTGAATGGCCCATTCATCCACCCAGATGTCTTTCCCAAAAGATAATTATTGAGGAAATGACCATAAGATACAGGCAATATGCTAGATACTAAGAATGCAACTCTTAAAGTGATTGTTGCTACTTTCTAAGAGCATTAAAACCATGTCATTAAAAACCATAGGTCACTCCCATGTTCATTGGAGCATTATTCACAATAGCCAAAATATGGAAACAACTTAAATATTCATGGATACATAATGAGTGAGTAAAACATGATGCATTATTCAGCCTTAAAAGAGCAGGAAATTCTACCATTTGCAACAACGTGGATGGATCTGGAGGACATTATGCCAAGTGAAAGAATCTTGTCTCAAAAGGACAAATACTGTACGACTCCATTTATATATGGTATCTAAAATAGTCAAACTCATAGAAGCAGAGAATGGAATGGTGGTTGTCAGGGACTACGGAGAGGGGGAAATGGGGAGTTGTTATTCAAATGGTGTCAAGTTTCAGTTATGCACCATGAATAATTGCTAGAGATCTGCTGTCCAGCATTGTGCCTACAGCCAACAACATTGTACTGCACTTCCAATTTTGCTAAGAGGGTTAACATGTAAAGTGTTCTTAATACACGTGTACATACACAAAGACACAAGGAAACTTTTAGAGGTGATGGATATGTTTATTACCTTGATGGTACTGGTAGTGTTTCCACATTGCATGGGACCCAAATACTATGTATATGTCCAGACTTAGCAACTGTATGCATTAAAAATGTACAGATTATTTTTCATTAAAAAAAAAACCCAAAACCCAAAAGTAGTATCTTTTAAGTGACAAATGACCCATGGCAAGTGTACATGCTTCAGGAATTCATAAAAGGAAATGATCACTTTCGACTGGGTAATCCATGAATATTTCTTAGGGGGGAGAACCTGCATTGGATTGAAAGATCCTTAGGTTTCGATAAGCAAAGGAGAGGAAGAAGGGCAAAGAGATTGGGCAGGATGGTGTGTCTGAACAGTGATGGGCTGTATCACAGAACTTGCTTTAAGGGGGTGGGTTAAAGTGTTGAAAGTCCCCTGCCTGGTTGTACGGGGCTTGAACAGTGGGGTGGGTGGTCAGGCTTCATACTACAGCCAAATGAATGTTGAGCTCCTTGAAAATTAAATGATATGAACAATTTCATTCATATTAATGAAAAAGTATTACAGCTCAGTGTTTCTGTTACAGTACACATTGGAGAATGTGAAATGATTATTTCATTTTCTCAACCAAGTGCATCAACTGGCTTTATCACACAAACACAGAGATCAAGTGTGATCTAAGGAACAGCAATGGTAGAGACAGAGGGAATTCCATCCTAAAGTTATGTGTTTAAAAGCTGTAAGTCTATACTTGAGGGTTGTTTGTTTGTTTGTTTGTTTTAGATTTCTTTATTTATTTTAATAGGAGAGAGAGCAAAAGAGACCAAGAGCAAACGGGGGGATGGGCAGAGGGAGGAGGAAAGGGGGACTCTCAAGCTGACTCCCTGCTGAGAGCAGAGCCCTATGTGGGGCTTGAGCTCATGACCTTGAGATCATGACCTGGAGATCATCATCTGGGCTGAAATTAAGAGTCAGATGCCTAATCCACTAAGCCACCCAGGCATCCCTGTACTTGACGTTTTATAAGGTTGAAATCTTAAACATGTTAAAACTAAAAAAGTAAGTGATTCAACATTTTTTACTAATTTGGCTAAATAGCCAATATTCAAGTAATTTAGTTTAACACTTAAAATATTGGTACATGTCAACACAGGCTAAGGAGCTTCCCCAAAACCCTACATTTTTTTTCCTTTAGGAGCTTATTTCTTTTAATTAATCAAGACAACAATTTTTATGTATCTTTCCCTTCACAAATGATAAGTAAGGATGTTAAAAAATAACACACTTAGAGAGAGCTGTCCTCCTCCAAATTACTAGTGTGCCTTATCAAACGTTCCTAATTTTAATCAGAAAAACAACTTTAATTTGGTATCATTAGGTCTGAATTAGAGCACATGTCCCCTTGTTTCTCATCACCATTTGGAGTCCTCCCCCCCCCCCCCATTTTCTTCTCCTTATGGAGGGGATGGCAGAACAGATGCCTATTTATTCCACAGTAAATGAAGTTGATTTGATTAAGGAATCTCTCTCTATGGAAACATAAACAGTACACAGATCCCATGAATCTTGTGTTAAAAACAAGTTATTGGTGTCTCCTCCCAATGGATTATGTGGAATTGACCAACTCTAGCCCCTGGGCCAAATCCATTCCACTGACTGTTTTGGTGAATAAAGCACAGCCTATGTAAAAAACAGCCACACTGCCTACTGTCCATGTCATCTGTACAAGTACTTCCATGTTCACGGGGAAGACGTAAGTAGTTGAGATTGAGACTGCATGACCATGGAGCCTAAACGACTAATGATCTGGCTCTTTTCAGGGAAAAAAATAAATTCTGACCCCTAGATTAGATGATAATGTATCAATAATGTTGCCACTTATATTAAACATTAATTTTACCCTGTGTCATATATTTCAGACTTCCAAAGCCCTGTTTTTTATTTGGTTCTCCAAGTTTTTATTCAAATTCCAGCTAGTTAAGGTACAGGGCAGTATTACTTTCAGATGTAGAATTTAGTGACTCAGCACTCCCGTACAACACACCTGGCACTCATCACAAGTGCCCTCCTTCATCCCCATCACCTATGTCCCCCATCCCCCCACCCACCTCCCCTCTGGGAACCATCACTGTGTTCTCTGTAGTTAAGAGTCTGTTTCTTGGCTTGCCTCCCTCTCTCTTTTCTCCCTCTTTGCTCATTTGCCTTGTCTCCCAAATTCCACACGTGAGTGAAACCATCCACTTTTTCCTTTACTTCCCAAAGTATGGCCTTTCTGTTGTCCCTCTGATGTACTATTTCTTTTGTAAAGGTGTAGATTTGCCACACATAGGCAATTGTGCACTTTTTCTAAAGTAAAAGGAAATACATTTCAGAAAACTAGAAAATTGAATAAGCAAAGGAGAAGATAGAACACAAGAAACACTACCCCTGGCAACTCCTATTGCCTTTTAGTATAAATTCTTTCAGAATATTCTATGTGAAATATGGCATTTTACCTAAAAATAGGATTTTAGCATGCATACTGCTGGTTAACTTGCTTTTTTCACATACATGTGTAATGGACATCATTTAAAAAAAGTAAATATAGTTCTGTATCTTATTTTTTAATTATTTAAATTTGATTAGCCAACATATATACATCATTAGTTTTTGGTGTAGTGTTCAATGATTCATTAGGTGCATATAACACCCAGTGCTCATCACATCACATGCTCTCCTTAATGCCCATCACCCAGTTACCTTATCCCCCTACTCACCTCCCTTTCCACAATCCTCAGTTTGTTTCCCAGAGTCAAGAGTCTCCCATGGTTTTTCTCTCTGTCTGATTTCTTCCCGTTCAGTTTTTCCTCCCTTCCTCTGTGATCCTCTGTGCTATTTGTTATATTTCACATATGAGTGAAACCATATAATTGTCTTTATCTGATTGACTTATTTTATTTATCATAATACCCTCCAGTTCCATCCATGTTGATGTAAATGGTAGGTATTCATCCTTTCTGATGTTTGGGTAATATTCCATTGCATATATGAACCACATCTTCTTTATCCATTCATCTGTTGATGGGTATATCAGCTGTTTCCACAGTTTGGCTATTGTGGACATTGCTGCTATCAACATTGGGGTGCAGGTGCCCCTTCTTTTCACTACATCTGTATCTTTGGGGTAAATACCCACTAGTGCAAATGCTGGGTCATAGGGTAGCTCTATTTTTAAATTCCTGAGGAACCTCCATACTGTTTTCCATAATGGCTGTACCAGCTTGCATTCCCACCAGCAGTGTAAGAGGGTTCCGCTTTCCCCACATCCTCGACAACATTTGTTGTTTCCTGTCTTGTTAATTTTAGCCATTCTAACTGATGTAAGGTGGTATCTCATCATGCTTTTAATTTGTATTTCCCTGATGACAAGTGATATGGAGGTTTTTTCATGTGTCTTTTGGCCATTTGTATGTCTTCTTTGGAAAAGTGTCTGTTCATGTCTTCTGCCCATTTCTCGACTGGATTATTTGTTTTTTTGGTGTTGAGTTGAGAAGTTCTTTATAGATCTTGGATACTAGCCCCTTATCTGTTATGTCATTTACAAATACCTTCTCCCATTCCGTAGGATGCCTTTTAGTTTTGTTGATTGTTTCCCTTGCCGTGCAGAAGATTTTTATCTTGATGAAGTCCCAAAAGTTCATTTTTGCTTTTGTTTCCCTCACCCTTAGAGACGTATCTAGCAAGAAGTTGCTGCGGCTGAGGTTAAAGAGTTTACTGCCTGTATTCTCCTCTACGATTTTGATGGATTCCTATCTCTCACTGAGGTCTTTCATCCCTCTTGAGTTTATCTTTGTGTATGGTGTAAGAGAATTGTCCAGTTTCATTCTTCTCCATGTGGCTGTCCAATTTTACCAGCATTATTTATTGAAGAGACTGCCTTTTTTCCATTGGATATTCTTTCCTGTTTTGTCAAAGATTAGTTAATCATCAAGTTGAGGGTCCATTTCTGGAGTCTCTATTCTGTTCCATTATCTATGTGTCTGTTTTTGTGCCAGTACCATGCTGTCTTGATGATCACAGCTTTGTAATATAGCTTGAAGTCAGGCATTGTGATGCCCCCAGCTTTGGATTTCTTTTTCAACATTCCCCTGGCTATTCAGGGTCTTTTCTGGTTCCATACAAATTTTAGGATTGTTTGTCCCAGCTCTGTGAAAAATGTCAATGATATTTTGATAGGGATTGCACTGAATGTGTAGATTGCTGTAGGCAGCATAGACATTGACAATGTTTATTCTTCCAATCCACTAACATGGAATGTTTTTCCATTTCTTTGAGTCTTCCTCAGTTTCTTTCATAAGTATTCTGTAGTTTCTAGAGTATGGATCTTTTCTTTAATGGTTGCGATGTGATCCATTATATGGATCTAAAATCGTTTTGAAGCAATGGTGGTTAAGTTGGATATTGGGTTATTTCCATCTCTATTCAACCAGAATGAATTCCTAAAGGATGGCATTGCTAGGTGGGAGTGTTTGTAGTCAGTGTCGTTAAACGTAAATGTTAGTCTTTCATCTTCAAAATTCACAAGGCTCAGATGGATGACCATTCCGTCCCCATTTCCTGGGATTGAGCAATTGCCTCATGCCACCTTGTGTACTTACTTCTCTCAAGGCCTCAGACCACCTTCTCACAGAGTTTGTGTAACGTGACCACTATTCATCTAGTAGTTTTATCTAGTATCTTTCATTTATTAGTTTTGTCGAGAATGATTGTTGGTTGAACCAGTTATTTCATTTGGGGATTGAAAAATGGTATATTTTCTGTTTCTACCACTTGGTCTTTAACTGGTTTTTAAAAATACAGCACTATACGAGGAGAGAGACCTTTCCCAGAATCAACAGTTCAATAAAATAAAAATCTCAAGCCCGACCTCTGAGAGAGCTGCCAAATTTGCTTTCATGAAATGAGCCTGACACAAGTCAAAATCTCTCTAGGAAAGAGAGGCAGTGCCTTTCAGTGTCTGGCCATGGCACTTGGGTTTGTTTCACAACGTGGTTACCATTAAACAAGGATTTGGCCAAATTATGTGGAAGGTACTCAGTTGAATTCCCCACTAAGTGAAGTGGACAAAGGACTAACCCAGAATATTAAATATTAATTTAAGTCAAATAACGTCTTAAGAAAATGTCGAAGCTTTGTTTAAGAGGCATAGATACACATACACATCCGTGCACTGAACCAGCTTCACTCCTGTGTGTTCCAAGGAGAACACCCTGGCAGGTAAAGCAGGGAAGAGCAGGGTCATTGATGTATATGACTTTTCTCATGTGTAAGAACTTGAGAAAACAATCACTGCAGTTATTACAAACCAAGGACTCTTAGCACCAACACTTTTTATGAAGAAGTCCAAATACACATAATGTTTGAATACCAGGTATGATGAGCTGATAGGGGAAGATTTCTTTGAGCAGAGTATGACCTGAACAATTTTTAGGCAACCTATTAAATTTTGCTGTGAAATTATTGTGGTCTTCAAAAAGAGTACATTCTACTTTCTTACATTTTTAAAAAATTGTGTGTAGATGTGTGTAAAACTTAACCACCATTGCTTCATTTAACAAAATCTTCACTGAGGACTTACTCTGAGCTGCTCGTCCTAGTCTGGACTGCCATCCTTTCCCATGTAGACCACATACCTTCCTAAGACATTCTCCTCATGCATGCTAGGTGATCTTTTAAAATTCTAAAATTATCAAGACTTGGTCATGCTGGCTTCATGTACCTGCCTCCCCTACTTCCCACCTCAATCTTTTGAATATTTCAGTACAAATCCCAGATATGATTATTTCACATCTATGTTTTTTTATTGTGCATTTTCAATCTTTTTTATTTTTTATATAAGTATAGTGCTATTGTTCCTCCCACATAATTAACAATAACTATGTGATATCATCCAATACCTAGTCCACGTTCAAACTTTCCCACTTGTTTAGGAAATGTTACTGTTGACTTATTTAAATCTTGAAGCTGAAAGGAATGTGTTGATTTTTGACTTAGGATGTGGCACTTTTGATGTGTCAATCTTCACTATTAAAGATGGGATCTTGGGGCACCTGAGTGGCTCAGCTGTTAAGTGTCTGCCTTTGGCTCAGGTCATGATCCCAGGGTCCTGGGATTGAGCCCCGCATCGGGCTCCCTGCTCAGTGGGGAGCCTGCTTCTCCCTCTCACACTCCCTTTGTTTGTGTTCCCTCTCTCGCTGTCTGTCTCTGTCAAATAAAAAAAATAAAATCTTTAAAAAATAAATTAATAAAATAAATCTATAGACAAATAAGTTCTGCCAATCACCTTGTGCTGTTGTATTTCTTACGTCTGTTGCATACTCTCTCCTTTTATTCATTTTTCCATACTATTGACTTATTGAAGTCAATTGTCCTATAGAATTTCCTAGAAACAACATGGTCTTCTATATTTGTCTGTTTGCTTTCACATGGTAGTGTTTAACTTCTTCCTCTACCTTCTGTATTCCCTGTCAACTGTAGGTTAACTCTCCAAGTTTGAATAATTTCTAATTCAATATTTTGGCAAAAACACTTCTTTTGTCGTCTCTATGTACTTCATACCATCTCAGATCATTGTTGCTAAGGTTGATTTGTGTTTCAGGAACTGGCTGCCTTATTATCCCTGCCTGGGAGAGGCCCCACCCAGCCTTTCATCCAGTAGCTTTGTCTCTTGATGATCATTATCGGAATGAATTATTTCACACAGGGGTTATAAAATGGTGCTTTTTATATTTCTCCCACTCTTTCTTCATTTTGCAATTGAAATTCTCCTGTAAAGAACTTTTTTTTTTCAAAACGAGGGGTATTTGGTTTCTCTGAAATATAGTTTGTGCAGGAAAAGCAAGCCAAATGCCTGAAGATTTTCCCTTAATTGCTGATTTTCAGAGTCAGGTGTTGGTCAGCCTGATCTTTTTTAAAAAGTTAAGCTGGGTCATTACTATCCTATCCTTGCGTAAAACCTTTCAAAGATTTCCATTGTCCTGCAAATCAAATTTGAGATGAATAGTGTGGCCCATGTCTATTTATCTTGCCTCATCAGACCCTCCCCTTTTCCTGGCCACACTGGGTTCTTTGACTTCTCCAGACTCCTCAAGTTCTTCCCTTCCCTCACATCTGCACATGAACTATTCCTTCTACATGGACACTTCTTTCTTCCCAAAACATGGTTGGTTCCTTCTCAACTACAGGCCCCAGCTTAAAGACACCTTCGCAGAGAGGTCTTTGCTGGTGGTCCAGCTAAAGTAGCTCTCCTTCCTCCAATGTTTTCTAATCCAGACACTGATCATTATCACCCTAGCATTTGTCAGTTAAAAAAAAGTTGGGGGGAAGGGTCAACTTTCTGCTGTCTGTCTCCCCATCTAGGTGACAGGCTCCATGAGGGCAGGGGTCATATTTGTTTTGTTCACAACTCACGCTTCAATGACTGGTCAATGACTGACTATTTTTGGCCAACAGAAGGCTTATGTGACAGTGAGGTGAAATAGACACAGTTTATATCTTTTTCCTTGGCTTTCAGGCTAATGGGGGACTCTGACAAGGAGGTAATTTTCGTACATTGTGATAATGCAGTGAGGGGGGAGGTACAGGGTGATAAATGGAGGACACTGGAAGCATACCTGTTGTGGGTTTGGGGGTATCGAAGGAGGCTTCCTGGAGACAGTGGAATGTAAGCTGAGCCCTGCGGGGTTAGTAGGAGTTGGCTAGGGAAAAAATCCCAAGAAATAGTTAAGTGCAAAGTTGAGTGAGAGAATGGCTGGGACTTTGCCTTTGATTAGATGTGGGCATCATTCAGAAGGAAGAAGGAAATCCAGCTTGGTAGGGGATGGTATCATTCAACAACATAACGATCCTTGGAGGGGAAATGGGGATGAGGAATATGGAACCCAGTTTAGAACACTGCAAATTTGAGGTGCCCCTGAGACATCCAAGTAGAGGCAGTTGAATGTATGGATCTGGGAGAGGCACGTGAGCTGAAATCTAGATTAAGGAGACAGAAGTACCCACAGATTGTAATAAAAGCAACGGAGGTAGATGAGGCAGCTCCAAGAGGATTTTATTTTTTGTTTTTTTAAAAAGATTTATTTATTTATTTTAGGGGGGAGGGGCAAAGGGTGAGGGAAAGAGAGAATCTCAAGCAGACGCCTTGCTGAGCACGGAGCCCAACTCAAGTCTTGATCTCAAGACCCTGGAATCAGGACCTGAGCCAAAATCAAGAGAATCTGGTCAACCAACTGAGCCACCCAGTCGCCCCCGACAAGATTTTAAAGTTTACAGAACTTGGGGCGCCTGGGTGGCACAGCGGTTAAGCGTCTGCCTTCCAGCTCAGGGCGTGATTCCGATGTTATGGGATCGAGCCCCACATCAGGCTCCTCCGCTAGGAGCCTGCTTCTTCCTCTCCCACTCCCCCTGCTTGTGTTCCCTCTCTCACTGGCTGTCTCTATCTCTGTCAAATAAATAAATAAAATCTTTAAAAAAAATAAAGTTTACAGAGCTTTTCCAGCTGTTTGGATCCTCATGACAGCTTATGAAGGAGCAAAGACAGATATTTTTAACCTCTTTTGAAGATGAGAAAGTTGAATCTCAGTAACATCAAAAGAGAATGTCGTATAAATAATAACTAATAAGTAATAGAACTATTACCCTTTGTCTCTTTATTCTTGTAATATATTGTATTCACCTTGCTGGAGACTAACAAGAACTATTTTCAGATTTTCTAGCCAGCATTTTTCATTCTTATGCTCCTTACTCTTTTTTGTGTGTGATTTTAAAAAATCACATATGACATGAAATCATCATAAAATACCATCTCCATCATGTTTAAGTGCACAGTCTCTCTGAGACCATGCTTTCAGTTCTTTTGGATATATACCCAGGCATGGGATTGCGGGATCATAACCTCATTCTCTTTTGAATTTTTTGAAGAATCATCACATTGTCTTCCAGAGTGGCTGCCCCATTTCACATCCCCCCAAAGGAGCACCAGGGTTCCCTTTGCTCTGTGTCCTTGCCAACACTTGCTGTTTTCTGCTCTCTTGACAGGAGCCATCCTAACAGGTATGAGGTGGCATCTCATTGCGGTTGCTCCTTACTCTTTTCCTACCTTGTTTGAGTATCTTTTCTTGCACAGAGAAATACTATAACAGAAATTGTGGACAAAGTGTTAGATCTCTCAGATGGGGAACAATTAACTGTATAATTTCACAAGCAAAATTGAGTTTACTGAAAATAGGACCATATGCTGCATAGGAATATTATCTTCGGGAACATCCTTTTCACTGTGGACTACGTACTCTTCTTCTTATACCAATTGTCAGTAATGATACTGTCTCATACATTTCTAAAGATGAAATAAGCTGTCTGTAAAGTGCTCTCCATAGTTTGTAGCACATGAGAAGTGCTCAGTGAAGAACAGTTATCGTTATTAGTTGAAATTTACAGCAACTGTGCATTTCCTTTTTCCAGACCGGTAACTGTCACAATCAGAAATGTGGCTGGTTTGGAATTACCTTGTTCTTGGCAAATCCCTCCTGGTCCCTGTGATCATCACATCACTTTGTCAGACGGCTTATTGAATAATGTATACTAGCATTTTGTTTTCCCTTTCCAAAATGAGACATTTGCACATCTCTCATCTTCAGACACGTCTTTTCTGGTTGACACAGCCAAGATACACTAGTCGAATATTTACATTCCTGATAGGATCTTACCAGGATATCCTCAGAACTTTTGGCTACTTCATACATAGATAAATAAAGAACGTTGTTAGGTCACTTTGTTTTGTGGTTTTTTGTTTTCTTGGCGTGTGTGTGTGTGTGTGTGTTTGAAGCCTCTCCAGTAACCCCTTGTCAGTTGAGATATAACATTGCAGTTTTCAAAATGCTTAAGATCTCAAATTCTAACTGAAGCAATTGCTTTCCTTCATATGCAAACAATAGTGAACTTGTTGGTTCAAAAAATATAAAAATCAATGAGAAAGATTTAAGGGAGCAATTAATGAGATAATGTCTAGAATGCATTTTGAGCCCCTGGGAAGAAATGGTTTTTATATCCACAAAGCATTTCTACCATTATGTTTGTTCATGAGCCATAAATACAATTGAATTCTTCTTTGAAATCAGTGCCTGGAGGTAGGGAAAAGGAAGAGTCAATATTTGGTCTCTGTGTATCATAGAGATGTTTGTTCATATATATTCGAATATTTATTTGCAATTACTAATAAGAGTATAAAATCTTTTTTTGGAGGCATTTGACTAATCTCAGATTAAAGAAAAAAAAATGACTTCTAGCAATCACCTTCATTGGTACCCTTGAAATTCAGGACTTTTCTATTGTTTTAAAATTGAACTGTCATATTTAGGTTGGCTTTAAGCCATTTCAGGAAGATTCTGAAGAGATTTTTATTTCTACCTTCATCTATTTCATTATTGACCTTGTGATTTATTTAAAGAACACTGGATTTCTTTACACCATCCATCCCCCAATCTAGGACACTGTCTCCAAGTTGTAGTTAAATCCAGAAAAACTAAACTAGATGCACTTCCTAAACTCAAAATGACTGTGCCTAGTTGTCCTTACATTTGCTTAAAAACAAAGCAAAGACCATAATGAATTTTACAATAGCACTGGTTCTAAACTATGGAAAATTCTAATACTTTCATCTCTTCTGATGACTAGAAAAGCTGGAAAGGATGAAAAAGTCATGTAATCTTGAGAGGCTATATTTCTAGAATAGTGCTTCTCAAATTTTAATGAGCATAAAATCACCTAGAGATCTCCTTAAAAAAGCAAATAATGATTCAGTAAGGTCTAAGTAGGGCCTGAAATTCTGCATTTCTCACAAACTCCCAGGTGATGACAAAGCTTTTGAGCCATGGACCAAACTTTGAAATGCAAGGATTTAGAATATTTTGAAATACTGATATGAGAGGTACCATTGTCGGGACTGAGCTTGGAAAATATGAAGGTGGACATGTTAAATGAAGCTTTATGTCAGAAATTAGAACATATTCAAAAGTGAGTTTTCAACGTATGGAAATTAGAGCAGCTTATTTGCCAAATTATTCCTTCGAAAGTGCATCTATTAATATAGACACTGAAAAGAAAATCTGATACTCCTGAAACTCAATACGAAGATTTTAATGGACCACACAACTGCCTAGTTTTAGAAGCACAACATGTGCTTATTTAGTAGAAATAATTGCTGGTTATGCTAATATTTTATGGAGAATCTCTACCAGCTGATTTTTTGTCGCCGTTCTGGTTGTTTTTGCAGCATACCTATTTCCCCTTCAAGCAAACTTCTTTCTCACATCGTTTTTCTGTCACATAATTACTTTCTTTTTTGGTGTGTGATGAGAATGTTTAAGATATATTCTCTTAGCAAATTTTAAGTTTATAATGCAGTATTATTAACTATAGTCATTATTACCAGTTTATTAAAGGAGATGATAAAGGATATGGATGAACAGCCAGATGAAGATATACATAGGGTGAGATCTGGGACAGTCTCAAATGCAGGAGCTTCTGTCCCATAGAGGCGGGGTGCATAACCCTCCCAGTGTGGATATATTTGCCCAACTGGAAGCTTTTCCTTGGCTTTCTGAGCTTCTGAGATTTTATGGAGGCTCTCTCACAAGGGCTTGATGGACCACCAACTCCATTTTCAGCCCCTTGCCCTTCTTTGGAGGATGCGGAGGGGAGAGGCTGCATGTTCCAAGCTTCTGATCATGGCTTGGTCTTTCTCGTGACCAGCCCCCATCCAGGAGCCACCAGGGGCCCACCTAGAATCCCCTCAATAGAATGGAGTATGCTTCTGGCGCTCTAATCAGCAATTTATGAGAGCTTGAGGAGGCCTGTGTCAGGAATGCCGTCAAAGACAAATATTAGAACAGGAGGAGTTCTTAGGGCTCTTACCACTTAGGAAACAATGAGGATTTTAGAAGCTCTATGCCAGGAACCGGAGCAGAGACCACTATGTATATGTTATTATCCCAAATAATATATAATTTTTTACACTGTACCTTGAGCGTTCTCCTCAGTTTCATAGATACATCAGGATTTATCCAACTATTTCCTTTTGTCGACAATTCAGTAGTTTGTAGTTTTACAAAATATTGCAGACTTTTTGCAATATGGAGATAATTTACAGTGTTTTGGAAATTTCCTTGGCACACTGTTTCAGTAGTCGTGTTGATAGGGCGTATTTTCAGAGATGTCTTGTATTTGCTACATGATTGGCTAAAATGAACGCTATTATCACCCTGATGTACATTGACAATTGGCTTCCTAAGAGACTACACTAATTTTCATGTCACCCGCAGAATGAGACAGCTCCAGTTTTAGGCTCGGATGTCATTTCTACTCTATCTTCCTCTGATGCCCTAAACTAGTCCACGGCCACCCCAAATTCTCCACCCCATGTCACCTTCTTTTCTTTTGTTTTCTGACACTGAACACTATCTAAAATTATCTTACTTAATGTGTAATCTTGCATGTTGTTTGTCTCCCCCCTTCAGAGGATAAGCTCCAGTACGGCAACCTTCTTGTGTATGTTGCTTCCTGGCTGGCACATTGCAGACACTCCAGACACATTTAATGTGTGAATCCGTTCTGCCAGATTGGTAGAGAAAAAAACAATATTCTTGGCACTTTCAATTTGTCTTTTAAAAATGGCTAACTTCATTCGTAATTTATTGTTAGTTGTTTAAGTCTCTTTCATGAACAATTTAAGTCAATCCAAATGCGAATCTGGTCATGAACATGTAACATAGGATATGCAAGCTAGCTGGACTGGAGCTCAGAATGTAGACTTGCTATCTTCCTGAAACACATGTGCCTGTATATGTGGAAGATATACATATTAATCAAAGGGGCCCAGGATTATAAGGCCATGGATGGATGCAATGGACATCAAGGAGGAAAAGGTCACACATGTAAATGAGCTTGAAAACATGAGATGTTTTCAGATCACTACCACCAGGGGGAGGAAGGGCAGAGGATTTTGTCTTCCAGGACCCGTTTGCCAATGTCTGGAGACATTTTCATTTGGGAGGGGAAGGTGCTAGGCCATCTATTGGGTAGGGGCCAGAGACTCCTCCCCTGCCAACACAGAAACCCTGGTCTAGAGTGAAACGCAGGCATGAGTATTATTTAAAAGCTTCTCAAATAATTCAGGTAAGGTGCAACCATGATTGAAAACCATTGAAATTTTGGAGAATTGGCTCTCAAATACACATTAGCTGAAGAGTCCTATTAAAATCCCTTGAGAGCATTTAAAAATATGGATTCTCACTCTCTAATTCCCACCCTCCCTGTCCCTAACCTCTTCACCAGCAGATCTGAAGTGGGACGGGAGAATCTACAGTTTCCAAAAGCTCTGCCGCTGTGACCGCGGAACTCGTGGAAGCCCAGGTGAGTGAAGTGATTACTGGCTTAGGTGGGAGGGGTTATCAATTGCCCCCAGGTGCGTGCTTTTAGGAGAGTCCCTACTTGATTCCGCCAGAGAGTAATAGACTCAGTGCTTTCTGCTGTAACCAGAGATGCACCCCTAGGGTTTGAAGTTGGAGGAACTGCTCTGGCCTGCGTGTTTTCAGGACTGCAAGCCTGCTGGCCTGGGTGGCAGGGGAATCTAGAGACAGGAGGAATTGAGACTACATTCGTGTTGTTCAAATAACGTGTCTGCAAGGCCCAATCAGCGCTGCCCCTAAGCCGGGGGCCTCTGGCTCCCTTTCTTTGTCTGCATTGGACACACTGGAACTAGAAGCTTCTGAAAGCAGATGAAAGGTAAGACCACTCGGGAACTGGCTTGTTCCAATTTGCCCCGGCGCTCAAAGTAGTGTTCCAGCAAAGGAGCTAATCCTTTGCATGACCCCTGCCCCTAGCTCCCTTTTCTGCATGTTTTGTGCCTAGTATGGACTGTATTGAAAGATGGCTTTCAAATAGGACTTTAGGCTTCCAGACTCCCCACAGAGTTCTCGGTTGTGCTGCATTTGGTATGTTATCTGGGTCATCCAAGCTCACTTATAATTTATAAGCAGAGGCGCCTTCTTACCACCTTCAAAATCACTGGAGCTGGGCGGATTTCAGTAGAGGTTGGCTGCCTGCAGCGCCTCCTTCCCCGGGTTAGGAGTGAAGAAATGGCACTTTGATGCACGCTCGTCGTGGCTTATTGATCTTATTAACATTATCTTGGGAAAATCGATGCTTCAGTCTTGCAGGAGACATGTAAATAAAGTGATAAAAAATAAACCAAGGCCAATTGTTTCCTGATGGAAAAATGAGAGGTGAATTAAAACAATTTATGATCGGTAGCAGAGGGATAATTTTGAGCTCACAAGGCTTTAGAAGGCAGGAGAAGTGGAGCTCTGTCTGGTAACAGTGATGCCAGCTCTGCAGCCTGGGGGTCATCCTCGTCCCACCTGTGTGTGGTCTCCTGGTGGTTAGTGGTGTTGCTTAGTCTTTGTGCTTTGGTCTAATTGAAACCAACATTCTTTATTCAGTTTTCTGATCAGTTTTATCTTAAAAAAAATAAAGCTTTGTCACAACTGACTTATTTAACTGATAAAAGGAGGCACAAGTGATGATAAGGTTCATAACAATCGGTTCTGGGATTCTTCTGCTTATTTATTCATTTAGTCCACAATATTTTGTTGAATACTTACTCTGTATCAGGTATTGTGCTAGGTCTTGGGTTTCAGTGCAACCAAGACAGACCATTCCCTGCCCTCTTCGAATTAGGCAGTTCGCTTGGGGGACAGAAGATAAACGCAATAAGGCGTCAAGTGATTAGCACACTGAGGAAAGAAGCAGAGCAGAGGGACACAAGTGAAAGGTGTACAGTTTGTATGGGGAGGTCAGGGAAAGTGTCTCTGAGATGATGTCTAAGCAGAGACCTGGATCAAAAGCCATTTTTATGGCAAAACATACTATATTTCCAGTAATGATCTCATTCGGGAGGCCACCAAGTATATGGGAAAAAGCCTGACCTTTGAAAGGAATCTTGGGATTACGATCAGGGGTGCGCTTCTGATTGACTCTATGACGTTGGGAGGTTAAGTACTCTGTGTATTCTGACATCACCAGGTGGAAACGGAAACATTCCGGTGTACCTGACAGGATGGTTTTGAGACTTGAATGAGAGTCTAACATTTGAGACACAGTAGACTAGAACATTGGAGGCCCTTGGCAAATGTTAGCTCCCTTCTACAATGCTGGGGATGCTGGATGATAGATAGGCATTCAGTCAGTCAGTCATGCATGTATTTGAGCACCTACTGCATACTGGGCACTCTGAGGAGCTCTGCAGAGAAGAAAGCAAGCATAGTATCTGATCCTAAGCGTGTCTTCAGTAGAGAATGTTCTATGATAGCTTAGTGTTTTAGGACTTCACATCCTGGAACCAAGCACGTGGGTGCAGATCTCAGGTCCTTCCACTTGGTAGCTCCATGAGCTTAGCAAGTACGTTAACTTCTCTGTGTTTCCATTTTCCTCATCTGGAAAATGGAATCATAAGAGTGATGCCTACCACATAAGGTGGTTAGGATAATAAAATGTGGTTATGTGAAAAACATTTAGAATGGATTCTTACGCATGATAAGTACTGGGCGAGTGTCTCAAAATTAAAAATAAAATGCCACATGAATGGTGCTGTCCTATGGAGGGGGCATGCTAACCTTCCACCTTGTTCCACATACTGTTGGGTGCTCCTTCCTGTGTCCCCTCACTGAACTTTTTCAGCAACTCATTCTATAAATGAGGAAAGGGGGACTCGGCTGTGGTTAACGACTTTGCCCCAAAGTAACATGCCTGGTAAGTGGGGAACTGGAAGTTTAAACTACGTTTAACTGTGAAACCTCCTCCTGATCCATATTAAGCCCAGGAATTGTTACTCAGCCTACAGAGATGAGTGCAGTTGGATCCTGTCCTGACAAGTTTGAAGGAGAGAGATTAAGCTACCGATAGGGTTTATGACAGGGACAGGATCTCCCCTCTCACAGTGAATCCAAATGCAGGCCCCCCAGTGCTAAGTGTAGAACGGCTGTGCTATGCCTTTGGTAGAATTTAATGCAGGGAATGGTTATTAAGTGATTCTATATACAAAAAGAGCAAAATAATTCCTAATGCGTTAGAGTGACCAGAAAACATGATTCTCTACAAGAAATGCTAAGGCTATTCTCTAAGACTGGTAAACTAGAGAGAAATTTTTTCAAATAAACTTTTTTGGGGAAGAATTTTAGATTTAAGAAAAAGTTGTGAGGATACTATACATGTTGCCACAGGTCTTTGATCAGGTTTTCCCTAAAATGGTAACATCTTAGACCTCACCGAAGTATATTTGATACATTATTATTAGCTAAGTGCAGATCTGATTTGAATTTCACCAGTTTTTCCACTAATATCCTTTATCTGGGATCCATTTAGGATGCCAAGTTTTATTTAGAAAATCCCCTTTTAAGAAATTTTGACTCGAGTCCCTATGTAAGTGCTCTATGCCGACCAAGGGTAAAAAGACACTGCCTCCCATTACTGGTTTCTTTGATTTAGTTTGGAAAGGAGGCCTCTGAGCTTTGAATGGTGCGGTCCTTACACAGATTTGTTTCCCAGACTGAAAAAAAAAGGGAACAATCAATCCTCCTATAGGATAAACTCTAAATTCCTTCATGACAGCAAAAGAGTCATAAATTCAGTGGGGAAAATATGCCTACATTTCCTCTTTTTTTGATTTATTGACCTATTATCTCAAAGACAAAAAATTTATCTATTTGTAATGTGTTAGTTGACCCCTCCAAGACAGATTTCACTTTTAGTTTTAATGCATACCACTTGAAATTACCCCATTTTGTGTGTGGGGGGGGTGGTGTTTCTCCAAATGGGAGTTATTTTAAGGGAATGAAATAATACTAGAGAAAGCAAACAAAAGAGGTCTTTATGAGTTTCACTTTTATTTTTATAACATAATTTCATCTGAAATGTTGGTTAAATTAAATATATAATGTGATCCTGGTGTATTTGCATTCAAGCAATAGCTTTTTGGTTTGTTTTTAACAGAGGTCTCACTGACCTTGGAGACATTAGAAAGATTGCTTTCACATGGGTGAATGGTTGAGGTATTTCTCTAGTGTATTAGGGAAGGAATGGGTTGGTCTTCTCACCAACATGGGGCTGTTTCTCTTTAAGCTCTTGTGTATTTGTGTCAACAAAATTAATTATGACTGTTTTGGAATAAAGGTAAAACACAAAGCAACTTTTATTCATGCCTAAGCTTCTACGTGTTTTCCTTTGCAATAAGAAGCTCAGGGGACAGGTTACCGTTTGAGAATTCATGCAATTTTTTCCTAAGTTATTTTTTCACCACACTCTTAGCTCTCCAAGTGCTGCCTGGGTAGGAATCTGTCATTGTTTATCTGAACAAGTAAAGTTGTTCTCGTTCAGTAGAACTGAGGAGTTCTTGTCTGCACTAGTGGGATCATTAAGGTAGACTCACTCTTACTCTAACTTGTAAGCAGTTGTTTTGAAAAGTGGGAAAAAAAAGGCATGGAGATGAGTCAAATTGGAAAGATCCTCCAACACCCCCCCCCCCCCCCCCCCCGCTTGATGATTTCACTTCCCTTTAGTGAGTTCCCCTTTTGTTAGAGTTGATACTCTGTGTCAGACGGAGACCCCTGGCTGTGAGGTCTGACAGTTACTGCATCTAAACCACCTGAGCTGCACATTCTTCATGCCCCCGTGCATGACGAACAGTCCTCTACGTCTTCGGCTTTATTCCTGCAGTCCCACAGCATCCGGTGCTTTTCCTTCTACCTCTGCATGTAAAGTTCTTTTTGTCCTCCAGAGCTCAGTTAAGATCATTCCTGTAATTCCCCCCATGCACCCCGCCCTAAGAAGTGTTCATGATCTAGACATGCATTCTCGGTAGGAGCCATATTATCCTAAGGGAGCACAAATTGGTTTGTGGTAGGAGGGAAGTATAAAAATCTTATTCTTTTTAGGTGTAAAATACAGTTATGCACACAGTACATGAACAGAGACTTAAGTCTAGCTGCTAAAATTTTATGAGGGAGGCGATTAGGAAAAACATATGTGAAAAGGCTCTTAGAGGGACAATAAATGCCGTGAGAAGCACTGGTAGAGACCATTCCTTGTGTACTCAGGGTTTCCAGCAGCTGGACTCCGCTCTGGCAGCTGTGCCCTCTTGGTGTCTGGAAGTACGTAAAACAAGAGAAGCAGATAAGAGGTAATATTGGCTACTCTGTTGGAATCTGGCCGGCCGTGCCCATCCCACAATCTTCCCATCACCAAGGCAGAAATAATTGTTTTTGATCTTAACTGGGGGGGGGGGGGGGGCTTTTTCTGCCCTTTTGTACTTTACAAAACCTTCCGTAAATGTATCATTGTGTTTGAAGATTCCAAGGTAACAACTTTTTTGTTGTTGTTATTTATTTCTATTTATGGACCTCTCAAACAAAGTAGAAAAACAGGAATATTCTGTAACAACTCTGGGGAGCAGCCAAAGGAGCAACTAGAACTGATAGAAAATTAGTCCTGTAAATGTGACAGCCACAAGGAGGAGTAGGAGAGACGTACTTTGGTTATAGTCACATCTAAGGCCCACTATCCCTGAGCCACCTCCCTGGAGGGCTGGGGGGAAAATGAAATACTCACTTAGCTATTCTTTCAGCCAGAAGTATTCATGTGACAGGATCTAATAGAAAGTTGCTGGCGCTAAGGATGGAAGTTCTGGGAAATTTTTCTCTTTTTTACTAAAAAAAATCAAATGTACTTGTCTCTCTTCCTATTCTTCTGTCTTGGAATGCAAATATACTGTCACTGTTATGATTTGGCAGCCACCTTGTAATCATGAGGCAGCAAACCCAAGGACAAAACCCACCATGCTGTGGATGACCCAATGGGGAGAAAAGAGAGGCGGAGTCTCTGGTGACCTCATTGAATCGCTAAACCAGTGAGGGCAGCTTCCCTGTCATTCCATGGAATACTACATATCCATACTACCTAAGTCACACTTGGTTGGATTTTCTATTTATTACTTGGAGCTAAATGCATTCCTAACTGAGAGAGGACATAATGTCAGATGATGGAAGAGGGAGACACAAACATTTCCTATCCTGCCCTCTAAATCTGAGTATTAACCCTCCAAGTTATTTCTGTAACATCAACCTTAGCTCATTAATATTCTTTGACAAGGAGCACTTCCTTGTTTGTAGTTACTATGCGTCTTACATCTCAGAGTAATTCCAAGCTCTGGAGGGTGGAAAGCCAAGCTTTTACAGAGAAGTTTCTCATCGTCTTGCCCACTGACACTGCTTTTGTTTTCTGAATACTTAGCATCTAGTCCTCAGGCCTCTGAGATAACTACCCTTCCATCCCTGGTCCAGTCTGGTAGGAAAGAGAAACAAACTTGCCTCCCACACTGTCCTCTCCATGTTCTGTGCTCACTTCTCAATTAAACAAAACCTCACAGGGAAAATTCAACACAGAATGAAGTCAAACTTTTGCAATGTCCTATAGAGCGGTTTAATTCTCCTGATCTCAGTTGAACACCTGGCCACTCCAGTAAGACTTTGCCTTTGTATAATCTAATGTCCCACTGAAGGGCCAATTTTTCTCTATACAAGAGCTACCTATGACCGCTAATAGAAAAACTGCTGGTGGTTTTTAAATCGCTTTTTGTCCCCAATGTGTAAATATATATTGAGATTTAGTCTCTGTTACTATGCTTTACCACTTATTGAAGTATGACTTTATTATGAATATGCCTTATCTAATGGGTTCACAGATGAGAAGATTATAAAGACTTTAGGGTCATCTTTTTTATTGTAAGAAATTTAAAAACTAAAGAAAACAAAAAGGAAGGAGATAAAAATTAACTGTGATACTATTACCTACAGATGAAGATTAGAGACAAAATTTGTTTTTATGCATATGTTTGTATATAAATATGAATTTATATATAGTAAAGGAAAAATTCTACATATATGTATATGATATATATATAAAGATTTCAATCTGATAACCACATATTTATGTAACATATGTTTACATTTCCCATTTCACTCAATATTCCTTGACATTTTTTAAACAATGTCTTAGGATTTCATTTTATAGACACGTAACTTATATTTTAAAAAACCTCAATTTTTAGATATTAAATTTTCTATTTTTATTAATATAAATATTGCCATAAGGAATACTTTTGTAGATAAATCTTTGGGCATGCTTTAGGGTCATTTAAAATAAATTTGCTAGGATTTCATAGCAAATTGAAACCTGGAATTAATCAGAATAAAGTATTTTATTCTATATTCAACCATATCAATAGAATGTTATTCTAAGGTAATGTCACTCTATACTGAGGCAGTCAATCCAATTTTAGAATACCAGAATGTCAATATTTCTGTGTTCTTTAGTTTCTGAACTTTCAGGCCCCTTTAGACAAAACCAGTCTTTGCTCAATAAGCTTTAATGATCATTTAGTACTTAACCAAGAGACCCTATTGCCAGATAACAAAGTAACTAAGTTTCTGTTGAGATTCCCTGATTTGGTACATTTAAATGATGGGAGCTTCATTTTCCAGGCAGTTTGATCAGCAAGATTGTCAGCACACGAAGAGATGCATTTCTGCATTAATGTTATTTTATGTCTATTAGGCAGTAATGAGTTTTTTATAATTGGTTTATAACTCATTTCACATTCATCAAATTATTAATGAGAGAGAGGATCCTGGATTTGACAAGAAAACAGTAGTAATGTTACACGTAGCAGACCCAGAGAGGGAGAATTTTGGTTAAGTCAGGTTTTTGTAAGCAATGCTACTTGTTACTTTGTTCTAAGTGGTACCCAGAATCACACATATTTTTAATCATAGTTTATAATTACAATAAAAATCCATTTTCATGGGGTGCCTGGGTGGCTCAGTCGGGTAAGCCTCTGACTCTGGATTTCGGTTTAGGTCATGATCTCAGGGTCATGATGGAGCCCCATGTCAGCTCTGCACTCAGCAGGGAGTCTGCTTAAGAGTCTCTCCCTCTCTCTCTCTGCTCCTCCCCCTGCAATCTCTCTCTTTCTCAAAATAAATAAATAAATCTTTTTAAAAAACTTGAAAATATAAGAAAACATAAAGCAGAAAATAAAAATTAGCCATAACTCAGGTAATTGATTAATATAGTACATTTCCTTCAAGTCATTTTTCTGCACCTACTGAAGTTTAAATGATAAATGCTATTTTTATTCATCATTATCATAATCAGTGCCCCGTTTCATTACAAATTCTTTAAAAAAATTATAATAGTTGTGTAATATCCCAGTGATAAATGTGCCATCAGTTAATTTTTCTATTGAGAGATATTTAGACTTCTTAAAAAATATTTCACTACTGAGAATAATTCTGAGATGAGTATCTTTGAACTTCTTGTCAAAATATCTAACTAATTCTCTAGGGTAGATTTCCTGAAGTGGAATTACTAGCTCAGAGAGTATGAACTTTAATAAGCTTCATGTAACAGATTGCCAGATTGCTTTCCAGAAAGGAATTCACACTCCCACCATCAGGATAAAAGAGCACCTGTATCAAAGTACCCAAGTCAGCAATGTTGTGGGTTTTTTTTTCAATTTTGACTCATTTAATATGCAAAACATTTTTATTAGCATTGCTGGTAAACATTTCCATAGGTTTATTGATTATTTGTGTTTCTTCTAAGAATTACAAGTTTGTGTCCTTCTGAAAACAAAAATTTCACTGTAGTAGTGGGAAGGAAGTATTAAAAAATGCTTGCTTGAGGATAACCAAAATTAACTTTAGTGTTAATTATGCACATACTCTAGTATCTGGACAACTCCAGTACCACTTAGATGGTTTCTAGATGAATTCTAGATGAATTCAGATGAATACAGAATTTGAATATTAAAGAAGAAGGCCTAAGTGGCGCCTGGGAGGCCCAGTTGGTTAAGCCTCCGACTCTTGGTTTCAGCTCAGGTCATGATCTCAGGGTGGTGAGACTGAGCCCCACATTGGGCTCTGCATTCAGCACAGAGTCTGCTTGAGATTCTCTCCCTCTCCCCCCCCCCCACTGTCTGTCCCCCGACTCATGTGCGTGCACATACACTCTCTCTCTCAAATAAATAAAATCTTTAAAAAAAGAATGAAAACCCAACAGTTCTGAGGGAAATTGCAGAAAAATTTTTTTCAGTAAATCCTGAAAAGAAGACCTTGGCAATTAAAACTCAGAAGCTATAAAGAAAACAGTGATGAAATTTGGCTACAGATTCAAAATTGCATCACAAGTAAAAATACATTCCTGATGGTACCGAGCAGGGTTATCCTTACGATATTTGCAGAATCCAAATGCAAACCCTCTCTTGCCACAACAGACCACAGACTTGTTCACTTAGCAGCCAGGCTGCAGTCAGCTGTCAGGGCTCTCTAGAACCTTCATTCCCACTCTGTGACGTTCTCACAGGCCTGCCTCTTTTGTCTTGATGCTCTGTGCATGAGGTTTCCATTTCCAAAGTCAATGCATTGTCCAAGGTGGCTGCTTCAGCCACGGCCATCTCATCTATGTTCCAGAAGCAGGAAGGAAGGGGGAACGAATAAAAATAGGATAAAGGCCATGATCTGATTATTTTTAAGGAAGACGCCCCATGAAATTTCCCCATGCATATTATTGGACAGAAATTACAAACCAGGCCACACGCAGTTACAAACCCATTCAGAATTTGTGGGTCCTCTCTTAGAAAGGATGGGAGAATAGATACGGGGAGGATAAGCAGCAGTCTCCCTGCAATGTAATAAGCATTGTTTTTGTTAGCATCTGTACCTTTGTATTTCCTGATGGGTAGGACTGAGGTATTTCAAAATACACTAATATTATAGCTAATTCTACCTATGGCCAGCAGAATTGTAGACACTAACATTATTTAATCTAATATTTTAGGGTTCATAGGAAAAAACTGAAAATATTGGGTGTTCTATGTCAAAATTCACTTCATTTCAGTGTGATGTGGCATGGCAGTATGTTCTAGAAACTTCCACTTACCCTGTAGCAGGGCCAGACGCACGCCTCCAACCAGAGACGGTTCTTTCTGGCCAAAGTGTAAGAATTGCAGTAAGTAACTGCAAATTTACCCCTCAATGATTTTTTTTTTTTTTTTAAGTTTGTGACCATCTCACAAATTCTAAGTTCTTGGAAGGCTCCTGGAGCAAATTTCCCCAAGGCCCCAGAAACAGCTCTTGCACACACTGGTTTGGTTATTTGTTGACTTACCTGATGGTTGCATTACTGACTGTTCATCCAAACTGCCCATGCTAACTGAGCTTTACCAAATAACTCAGCAACAATTTATGTTTATAGGTCCCGCCATCTTTTGTCACCTCAGGATATAACGCAGCCAATAACAAGAGTCACTGTTGCAGTTATGCATTTAGTTATTCAGTCTCATAGACAGTTCTTCCCCCAGGGAATTGGACGCTTCATGGCCTTAGGCCTTTGCTTTCATGTGTAGGGCTCCACTGTAGCTTCCCCATTATCAATTAGGGACAATATGGCTTAAATTAAAATTGCCAAACCTTTTTTCTCCCTCTTAATGTTTTTTTAAAACGTCATAGCCTTTCCTTTTATTACAAAAAAAAAAAATTAACCTGAGTATTTTTGGGGTTTTTTTTGTCCTTCCTAGATTCTCCTGTAATAGTATTAGGTGCAATTATAGAAAATACCGAACTCTGAAAATACTACTAGAGAAGCCCTCGTGATTACATTTTAAAGTCACCGGTCTTCCTTCTCTTAGATGCTGTTGTCTGGAAGAACCAGCCCAAATGTGGAGGGCAGAGGCTGGTGGGGTGGGCATGAGAAAAGAAAGGGGAGAGGCAGGTAGAGAATAATGGTGGGAGAACCTTAATCATAACTTCCTGAAAAAAGTTTGAGACTTGTTTTTCAAGTAGAGTTGTGAACCATTTGGAACACGGTGGTGATGGCTGTCTTTCATCATTAACTTCCCCTTAGGGAATTTATCAATCTCTTTCCACTCACTAACATGTTGATACTATTTAGTTCTGCATTTAAATGACACTGCTCCGAGTACCTAGTTCTGGATAAGATTTCTCCCTTTTAAGTGAAGTTCCACTAGGTTATAAATAGCTAATGGCTCTCCAAACTCCTCTGGTTTACAGGAGAAATAATTTAATGAAGACTCAAGATTGCTTTGTGTAGCTTTGTTAATGCAAATGAGTAATGTGTATTGATTTTTCATGGTGTAAAAATCTTTTTATTCATCTTGTGCAAGAGTCTGTTAAAGAATTATTAATGGTGCCTTAATTGCTTTAAGATCTATACCCTAATTAAAACAGTAAATTCTTTATTACATCTTTATTTTAATTAGATGTACAGAAAGACAATAATTTTTACAAGAAACCCAGTGTAAGATAAAATTACCTCATTTAGAAATGCTTCAAAGAATCTGTAGTGGGGCTGTACAGAGAGGCCGTTAGGAGCTTCCTGAAGTAAAACCATGGTGACTCCACTTCCAGCCACAATGAAGATGCCATACTGACTGAAATTAATCATCTGAAATGAGCTATTTTACACTTTCCGTGAAGTACCATTCATCTACACAAATAAGTTTCTGCTTCTACTTTTATTTAATTTCATTTCTTAAACGTAAGGATATTTGTTCAAGTTTGGAAAGCTCAGTTCAAGTCCAGACGAGACCGAAAATGAGCTTATTGTCATGGAAATTACCTTATATCAACTTGAGTCCATTTGCTCCTAAGGATGTACTTTGTTCTGTTTCTTCAGTTTATAAGACAATGCTTTTTAATAATTTGTCCTAAATGGTGTGTATGGAAAAAGCACCACCAACATCAATATCTGCCTTCCATTGATCATGTGCTTTTCTACTTGCTTTTCCGTCTTTAATCTGTATGGTTAATTAACCAAGGCTTGTGGATAGTGATCGCAGACTTGAAGGGTGGCGGGTAAGTGAACACTGGGTGTGGATCTCCGGCCAGGTATTGTGTTGGGCTCGTTCATGATTACGGAATCCTCATAACAACCAGAACCGGCAAAGTATGACTTCCCTGTCCTAGAGAAAGGAACGGAAGATTGACAGCTGCCACCATTTTGTTCATTTAAATCAGGGGTCAGCAGACTGTGGCCTGTGGGTCATAGCCAGGTTGCCACCATATTTTACAAATCAATGTTTATTGGCGCAGGGACATGCCCATTTGTGTAGGTGTTGTCTGTGACTGCTTTCTAGTTAAAATGACAAAGCCGGCGGTATAGCGGCACAGACTGACCTGCCAATCCTAAAAGACTAGCTGTCTAGCTGTTAAAGAGTTTGCAGACCGCTGGTCTCAACCATGAAACCCAGCACTGCTCCCACCTTGCGCCTCTCCAGCCATCAAATCCCATCGCGTAACACATGTTGTTTAAAATTGTATACCCCTTTTTCTAGCATACTCTTTGGACTTCTGTTTCTTTTTTCTTTCTTTTATTTGGACGCTCACTGCAGGGGCTGTTTTCCTATGAAAGACATCTCCACTCTTTCTCGAGGAGGCTGAAATAACATCCCTCTAACCTATTTCCCTCTTAGCTGGCATTACTTATTTCATCCTAATCATGTTATTTAACTCAATCTAACATTTTGGACCTCAGCTAGTAACAAGATTATTATAGCAAAGTGTCGCCTCACGTTCCTCTTATAACCTGAATTTCTTCCCTTAAATTTTCCCACAAGACAATGGTTATCTGACTGCTGGGGGAAAAGTCACAGCCATTCACAGTTGAAAAAAGGCAGCAACTATCATATAATAGAAACGGGATAAAAGGAGCACCAAGCCCAGTCAGAGACCCTGTCCTTTCCTGCCTGTAGAGAAAGGGAGGGCATGGAATAGGGAGGGGCATGAGCGCCCCAAGACCTATTACTCCCTGGATCCCACAATGCTCTGTAGAGCCCCTTCTCTCGCAGACATGGCTTACTCAGCAGGAAAGCTGCCGAGCCCCAGACTGACTTTCATCAAGCTTAGTTAGGTGGACTAGTTGATTAGGTCTCCAAAGGGAGGGGCCCAACCAGCCCTATGTGAATAGACCCTGAGGGGATTTATCCACGAGACGAGGAAGGCCAGACGAGTTCTAATTAGTCAAAAAAGGGTCAAAGGCAGTGAAAATTAGGAACACTCTGTAATGGTCAATAGCAAGTTAAAAATAGAATATTCGTACTGTGGAATACTATGCAAGATAAATCATATTACAGAAGAAAATGCCATGACAAGGGGACATGGCAGATTCTTAAATGTGTATAGTTTTATTATTTAAATTGTGTTTAAAATATACATTATATACATACATATACAAACGTGTGTGTGTGTGTGTGTGTGTGAAGCATTGCAAGATCAGTAGCACTGCGTTAACAGAGAATATCTTTGGGTGATGGCATTATGGCTGACTCTATTGCTGTCCTTATGCTTTTCTGTATTTTCCCCGTAAGTATGTATTACTTGTAAGATTAGAAGATGTTTCTTTTTATGAGCTAAAAAGGACACAACTAGGAACATTGTGGGTAATCAGAAGAGAAAAACAAATGTTCCTCTCCTAAGTAAACTTGAAGAATTTTGGTAACTGTGTGGTGTTTGCACCCTTGGGTTTGGAAAAAATCTTAGAAGCAGATGGCTTTAACTGAGACGTGTGAAAAGAAAACATTATGATCGTTTCCTTCGGAGTGTCAAGGAAGCACTAGAATAAACACGTACTGTTACTAATCCCCAGATTACTTGCTTTGAAGGTCCATAGGGCTCTCGAAACTGTCCACGGACTCTGTTCTTTCTTGTTTATAAGACTTATCTCAGGCTGTTCCCTCAGTTAGGACGGTCTTCTTGCTCACCCTTTTTTACCTTGGGCCAGCTTAAAAGTTGTCTCTTCCCTGTATTGTCTCTAACCCCTTTCCCCATCTCCCGTTTTCCACTAATCCATGCTCCTTTCCTGGTCCTATAACATTTCTGTTACCATTTGTGAGTTGGACTGTGTTTGTTGTTTTTTTTTTTTTCACTCTTTCTCTCCTTTTGCCCTTGCACACTGGTGGGAAGACCAGATTCAAATCACCACTGCATTCCAGTATTTAGAGTAAGTATTTGAATCGCCTGTAACAACCAAATAGCTCAGCTCAGCAAAATTTGATTTCCATTGGCCTTCCAGCCCCGTTCTTAGATGCATTCCACCCTCTTCCTCTCTTGTCAGAGCTCTTAGATATGACCCGGGCGCATGGCCGGGGGTGGAAGGTGGCACCACTAGAGCATATTTCCCCCAAATGTCACATTTTAACAATTTTTAAAGTAATGTCTTGATGCACCGGCTGTAGATGAGGAGGTAGATGGTAGGCGAGAAGCTGCTAGAGAAGACAGCGGGACCTGGGCAATTCGAAACATTCAGCCTTCGTCCACAAGACTCATGGGGAAGGACATCCAAAGAAGGTGCCCTTTGATGGCTCTCGTTCTCCACAAAGCATACCACTGGGCATGCTCCACCCCACGCTCGCTTTCCTTCCCCCGGCCCTGATTTAAGGGGCTTTCTCCCACTCTTACATGGGTGGGCCCTCACCTGTACACTATTGCCTACTTGCCTCTCTGCCAATCCGACAAGCCTGTGCAATTTCCAATTGAAGGATTTTGCTGAGATGTTCCTTGTGGCCTTATAAAATAATAATAATAATAACAATAATAATAATAATAATAATAATAATAATGTGTAGTCTCCCTAGGGAATAAGTTTCAATGCATAGCTATAAAACCAATATTATCTCTTCTCTCTCAGTTCTTCCATATCCTTATTTTTCGGTCTACTTGATCTGCTAAAGATTGAACGATGTGTTAAAGGCTCCACTAAGGAATGTTTATGGTAAATGAAGTATTTAAGCTAAACAATGCCTGTATCCAAGGAGTTAGAGAAAAGGAATGAGGGGGGCGCCTTTGGCCACCTCGCTGATCCAATGGTACATATTCTCCTCACAGGTGTTGAGGGTATAGTAAGGTGGGGGCTGGGAAGGGAGAAGACGGGGAGATGAAGAGGTCAGAGAAGAAAGTCAAGGTTGATTGGTTTGTGGAACACCTGCTATTTTTAAACTTTTCAAAGTAAATTTGGCATCTTATCCCTAATCAGCATGTAAAAGGAATATAATAATTTATAGACTGCTAGTCAGCCAAGCGGGTGCCTTACTAACTTGTGACTTTCTGCTATCTGATGAGATAGGGTTATCCACTGGACTTGTTTGCTATCCTTGATCAGGCACCAACCACAAAACATTCCTGGGTCTTGTATCCCAAATTAAAGTGAAACTAGAAGTAAAGCCCAGCAAAAACTCAATCATTTTGAGAGGCAGACCATACTCTGTTTTTCCATAGGTTCTATCTGTTTAATTTGCTATGGGAAGGGGGTCCTCTCATGACAGAAAGTAGGAGATTACATTTCCATAGTGGGTCCCCATATTTACCGTGTGGGCAAGAAGGTGGAAGATTCTTAAGTTTGTGACCACTTGCAAACAATGTCCTTCTTGATTCATGAAAACTCTGATTATCTCCCCTTCCTTTGGAACCTCAACCCAGTGTAATTTTTCTGGACAATTGAATTAGGAATGATATCATAGAAATAATAATAAACACTTGTAAAGTGTTTGTTACATGCACACCAGCCACTATTCAATGTATTTTACATGCATTAACATATTTAAGACTCACTATCATTAGTATAATTTTACTTAGGAAGAAACTGAGGCACAGAGAGACTTGTTCAAGTTGAAACAGCTTGTAAGTGTCAGAGTCAGGATTGGAACCCGGGCAGTTTGCTGTTGACCATTAGACAGCGAGGTGTGTACGTGTCTGTAAGAGCTGTAGGCAGTCCTCAATTCAAGGGACCATTACCGAGATTCAGTTATGTGTAGGACACTGGGCTAAATGTCACGTCATTCTTCTTCCTACGAGAAATAAAATCCATCCCTTATTTTAAATCGCATAACGTTTAGTAGAGAGAGGAAGACAAACATACAAAGTATAACCTACAGTGCCGGAAGGAATTCATGGTAGAAGAATAAACAGAGCACTGGGACGGTCCAAAGGTAGGACAGGTTGCAAAGGTCTCCTAAAATTCAGGGACTCTGTTCTGTCTTTCCTCGTAAGCTATAGATCCAATCTGTTGTGTTTTGCAATGTCCGGTACAAACATGCAAGGACTTTATGGTCAACAGTTGTATCACAAAGCTGGGTTTAGTCATCTGAAGTGTGTAACGTTAATCCCGAGGCTTGTGCCAACCTGAGGGTTTGTGAAACATACTTTGGGACTTGCATGAAGTCACAAAACAAGGCAAATGTGGAAGACAGGGAGAGTTCCTAAATTAGCACCTTACTTAATTAAGGTAAATGATCTTTCTAGTTCTTTTTTTTTTACCAGTATTATTTCTCTGTCTCACTGCCTTGCCTCGAGTGTTTGATTTTTCCAGAATATAAGAGTGTAGTGTACTTTCTAGTGTTTGAGACACAAGCTCGATTTGTCTTTGCTCTGCAGGCCCTCCAATAATTTTGATCCTAACACAATGCAAAGTGTGACAAGATAACGCATGTCAAGCACATATCACGGTGACTGTCATAGAGGAAGGGTTCAACTACTATTTGCAATTGACACTGCTGTTTTTGGAGTTCTCTCTATCAGACTCCAAACCTCAGAAGTCCTCGCTACCCCACTGTCCTGAGTTGATTCATGTGGCAAGGACAGAGAAAGTGTGTCTGACAAAGAAAATAGTGCAACACAAATTTGGGAAACTGTAAGTCATTTGGGGGCAAGTCCGAATGGTTAAGTTTGGGTGAAATATGGAATGAATTGGTGGGCTAATTATAGCTAGGACTGATGAAATAAAAGCTGGCATTTGGATGTATTTTGTGTCATTTAACATTTGAGTTGCTGACATATGAACAAAAGACCTATTCTCTGAGAGCATTGTGAAAAGTATGGTTCTTTAATATATGAGCTTGCCTAGAAGTTAAAAAGCAGCAGAAAATGGAATTATATCTGGGTTTTTAACCCATTTTGCCTCTTTATCTTCTTTCAGACTCATATTTACCCAATAATTTAGCTTGCCCCTCATTAATAACTACTCAAGTTCGTTTAAGTACAAATTTAGGTAAAATGTAACTAGATGCATCTGGAGGGAGTTTGATGTCTAACATATTCCACAATGAAACTTATTTTTAGATTATCAGCTGTTTTGGATTATTTACCCCTCTGCTTTCAGTTATTTCAAAAAAAAAATCTAGATTTGATTTACTAAAATTCCGAGTTTGTCTTCCAGATGTTCATCCCCAAAATATACAAGCAGCATGAATAATTCCAATGCACATGTCGGGCTCCGTGCAGCATTCTCTGAGGCAGGCATTCAGTACGAACTGCGGTGGGATTCTGTTTTCCCTGGCTCAGGGCAAACATGTTCTGGATAACGTAGATATGTATAGTTTAATATGAGTCATTGCGCATGTGAATGAAATGTATTTTTCTTTGTAAAACAAGTTGAAAAACAGGACTTAAAGTCCCTCGAGGTTTTCTTCCAAAGTCCTAGTCCATTTAATTTTTTTATAATATTCTTTTATTATATTATGTTAGTCACCATACAGTACAACCCTAGTTTTTGATGTGAAGTTCCATGATTCATTACTTGCGTATAACACCCAGTGCACCATGCAATACGTGCCCTCCTTAATACCCATCACCAGCCCATCCCATTCCCCCACCCCCCTCCCCTCTGCAGCCCTCAGTTTGTTTCCCAGAGTCCATAGTCTAGTCCATTTAAAAACAATGATTGTAATCATAATCTGCTCCTGGAGTCAGATACATTCTAACGTTTGTTTGTTTGTTTGTTTGTTTGTTTGTTTATTAAAGATTTTATTTATTTGAGAGAGAGAGCATGAGCAAGAGCAGGGGGAGGGAGAAGCAGACTCCCCACTGAGCAGGGAGCCTGAGGCAGGGCTCGATCCCAGAATGCTGGGATCTTGACCTGAGCTCAAGGCAGATGCCCAACTGACTGGGTCCCTGCCCTCAGGTGCCCCACATTCTAATGTTTATTAATAAATACTAACATGTTTAAGGATTTAAACACTTTATTAAGACACAGTTACCAATCTTGTTCCTTTTAAATGTAGCACTTAGTGAATCTGAAGGATCAAGCTTTTGAAAGAACAGCCCATACTCGTTCATGAGTGATTCACAGGTATAAGCCCCCAGAACACAGTCGTCCTACTGTTAACTCAGTGTCCCTTTACACTGTGCCATCTGTATTACTTTCCCCTATAGGCAGTCTGCTCACCGCCTGGCATCATCGGAAAGAAGGGATAGAAGCAAAGTTGCTCGTGTAAGAAAACAGAATCTGAGCAGTTGTGGGTTTGATTTCATTACCTGAAAGCTAAGTGGAGTCACGTAAATCACACAGTGGCTCAGATGTCCAGATAAGAGGGGAGCACACAGCACCATATGGAGCCTTGTAAGGCTTTGGGTTCTACGTGAAACACATTTTGGTAACGTTTGAAACAAACCCATGCGGCACTAGGGCAGTGCAAATACCTGCTTCATCTGCAAAGGCTCGTCCATCTCTTAGGAAAAGAATGTACTAGAACAACTGCACGATGAGTAACAGCAACCTTCTGATGGTCCTAGGAAGCTGCTGAGCCCAGCAGACTCAGCCCCCGCAAAGCAGAGAGCTTTGTGTTCACATAAGCTGGGGCCTCTGTGGGCTGGTGTCCTTGGCCCAGGGTCAAATGATTGCATAATGCTTCTCATAAGTGAGCCCGCCGAACGAGAAACCAGAAGGGCAAGAATGCTTAAAAGCACAGCTGGCAAACCCAGGAGACACTCTCCACATGTGCCTTGGCCCTGGGTTTGGGAGCTCTTTTTTGAAGAGAGTTTGTGCATTGCTGTAGACGGGCCAGGAGGGTCCAAGGTGGCAGACACCATTGTGAAATGAGTTTTTATTGCCCCGGTTCCCCCATTATTAGTATATACCTGTTGAAGTGATTTGTTGATAGAATGGTGACTGAAACAGTTACTTTGTTGTTTATGTCATGATGGGCATGACATCTTGTCATGATGTTGTTGACCAGAATTTAGGGATTGTTTTGGGTAGTTGAGGTCATTCTTCCTGACCTGGGGTCATTGTCACAGTTTGGCTTCTAGAACAAGAACAAGACAAAACGGAGCTCATGGACATTGTCTTCTGGTCCCCCAAGCCTCTGCTTCCTCCACATCATATACACACGGGATTCCATTAGTAGCCTCTTCCTCACCACCCCTGTTAGTCAGAATTAAATTCTCTCGCATAGTTCCCCTCATTGCTTCATCATTTAAAAAGTCTTTATGTTCTAACTTATTTTCATTTATTTGTTAATTGATCTCTTCTTTTATTCATTCATTACCTCAACCTGTGTCTGTTGTGGCCACTGTAGTACCAGGTGCTTGGGGAACAGAATACACATAGTCCCTGCCCTCAGGGATGCCCAGTCTAGCAGGGGAGAGTAAGAAGTTCAACATCATTACCCATGCTGGTCTATAAAAAATTCAACATATTATGTCATATTTAATAAGACTATTGAAAAATACTGCAAATTGTACAGAAGAAGCATAAGGGTGAAGAAGGATATCAAGAATCTGGGGAACTAGGCACAGAAACTTATAATTCTAAGAATTGACGGATTCGCTAGTCTGGTGAGTACAAAAGCTCAGGTAGAAAAGTGGGGTTGTGGGGTGCCTGGGTGGCTCAGTCGTTAAGCGTCTGGCTTCGGCTCAGGGCGTGATCCCTGCGTTCTGGGATCGAGCCCCATATCAGGCTCCTCCGCTAGGAGCCTGCTTCTTCCTCTCCCACTCCCCCTGCTTGTGTTCCCTCTCTGCTGGCTGTCCCTGTCAAATAAATAATTAAAATCTTAAAAAAAAGAAAAGAAAAGTGGGGTTGTGTCTATGTATTCATCTCATTTCACAAAATAATCTGTTCTCCTCTCAAGTGTCACAGATGGTACTCATGGTGGTTTCCTCTGAGGAATCTTCAGCAGTTTCTCTAGAGTTACAAGTGACAGTGGGTTAAACGAGAGCGATGTTAACACGGTTGGTGGTGAGTCTTCTGGGGTTGCTGCTCTGCGTCTGTGGTATCATCAGGGTCCCAGCATTTTTCCTTTCTTCTCCCTTTCCATTAGAGGATGTGGCATCCATTCTCAGGGTAATAGATATGCAATGATTCCTGGAAATCTAGCCATTACATCCAATTTCTGGTGCAAAATAGAAAGGAAAGGAAAAACGGCATAATTTTAGAACATGTTTTCTAGAAATCCTATCAATAACTTCTGGCCAAAACTCATATGTGGCCAGCACCATTTCTGTTCCCAATAAAATCTGTTAGCAAAATCTTAATCGAAAAGGGGGTACTGGCTAGACTAGCAGGCTCCATCACCCCCCAACTGGGACACCCAGAACATGTTGAAATCTCTTAGGAGTGGAAGAACAGGCGTGGGAATGAAGTTAGAAGTTGTCGACTAAGGAGCCTAAGGACTCTCCCCACAGAGAACCATGGGTCAGCTTCTCTCTGGCATACATAGAAAGAAAGTTGTGACTACCTTCCAGAAGTTATGCTAAGAGTTTTTTACGTGTTTCTCCTCAAATAGTTGGAGTTTCAAAAACCTTGCAGTGCATTTTATGTGCATGTGTACAATGTACATGGATTTTTGTATTAATAGAGATTTCTAATATCTACTTATATCCACTATAATATGAACAGGAAGCCTCTGTTTACTCCCCTCATGGAGACTGACTGTTGGGTATCTTAAAAATAGTGACCCAAGAGAAATTTATTGATCGAATTGTGATATTTATTTAATATATTTTGGGAAATTTTAATTTTTAAAAACAGCTTATTTTTGGAAGCACTTGTTTTAGCTATTAAAGATGGTATCCCACCCACCCTCTGCCAAAAATACACTTGATTTCTTACTAAAACAAATACTGGCAGTGGAGAAACCTTACATATGAAAGTACACAACTCTTTAAATATAATCCTATCTCATCTGAAAAACAGAACATAGAAGCCTGTTTAAATGATGTAGTTGATTTTAATGAAACTTGTACAAAATTAAAATATAATAAAATGAATCAAACATTGGCATTAACAAGAGGACATCAGGCAGGATCTCAACAGGAAACAGCACACTCAGGCTATTTCAAGGAGAGTTCATTTCCAAAAGAACTATTCACAAAGGTGGGGGTAGAGTTTGGGGAGCCATGGAGATAGTGCAAGGACCTGGGCTGAGTAATGGAGGGAGAGCTATTGCCTCTCCTTGGCCTAAAGGGGACAAAAGTAGAGAGCTGTTAGCAGAATGGAGGGAGGGAGTTATGTAGGAAAAGTTGTCTTGGGGAGCAGTGATCCTTAGGTGAAGGGACACACCCAGCTTCAGAGATACATGTAGTGATCTCATAGGGAAGTCAAGGAATAAATACTCTGATCTCCTGCTAAGGTTTCCATTGGCCAGACCAACCAGCAGACAGAGCCCTGTATAAGAAGCCCTCCCTCTATGATCTACGCAGGACACCTGGGGAAGAGTAGGCCTGGAGGGTTAAATAGAAGATGTCTCACGCAACAAATTAGGGATGTGTCCATCTATAATGTATGATTTTTTTTTTTTTTACCTCTTAAGATACTAAAAGCTCTTCTTCATGAGGGAATATGTAATGTCATGCTGTATTTGTCAACAAATCTCCTGCTATCACCAAGGATACTTCAAAGCTACCCCACTACCTTTCCAGAAACCACCTACAAAAGTTAATTGGTGATGCACTCTTGTTAACACATGAAGATTTTATATTATTAGTCTAATTAAAAGGATTTTAACTGTCTAACCTCCCCCCTCTGCTGATTCCTACATACTCCAGTCAAAGTGAATTAAACCCATTAATCAAAGTGGTAGAAATGATATAAGGTGCAGGATACAGGCAGAACCAAGAAGAGACTAACAGCCTTCATTATGTTTAATTTTGTTCCCTAGCAAAGGATAATAAATTCAAATTGTAACATCACAATAAAATATTTAATTATTCAAGAGCAGGGCAACACACATTATAATTAACTCCCTATTATGTGTCTTCATTTAGGTGGTAATAGAGGCAATAGGGTAGCCCAGCCAATCTTAAGCTAAAGATTTAAAGTAAGATCTCAACTACTCTGTCACCCTGGAAGCTATCCCCACCATGGGGAGCTTGCCTTGAGATACGGACAGGTGGCGACTTGAGAGTTGGGTATTCATTCATTCATTCTGAATTCAGCAGATCTCCATTGAGTGCCAGCTATATAGAGGCCTCATGGCTCCAACAGTGAATAAGCAGATGAAGGGCCTCCCCTCATAGCACTTACTTGAGGATTGGAACAAAATCCGTGCTCCTTAGCTTTGCCTTGAAGCACCTGACTTCATCTCTTGGCATCTCCCTCCTTGCTCACCATGTGCCTGCCACCAGGTGTTTTGCTCCTTCTCTAAATACAGCTTAGAGCCTACTTCGTGAGCTAGGCATTTGCTCTGCCGCTTGTCTAGGATTCTGTTCCTCCAGATCTCCGTGTGACTGGTACCTTCTCATCAAGTTACCTGATTAGAAGAGCCCTGTGCCGATCATCTTTATCTAAAGAAGCCTCCAAAACCCGATTACTCTACTTTCTAAATATTCTTCATAGCACTTATCGCTAGCCAAAATTAGCTTTCTTATTTAGTATTGCTTATCTCTTCGTTTATCGTCAATGCATTATAAACTTCATGCAAGGGACCTTGGCTGTTCTTATCACTGTATTCCCAATGTGTTATGTAGCCTGGCACATAGTAGATTCCCAATAAATATTTGTGACTAGGACCGATCATCTTTTTTAAAGATGGTGACAATAGAATTTCCCATCCCATTTTTTTTATACCTAACTACGTCCCTATCAAAAAGTGATGACTAATTCCCCATCACTTCAGTATAAGTAGGTGGGCTTTTATTGGCTTATATCCGATGGAATATGGTGGAAGTGACGCTGTATAACTTCAGAGGCGAGGTTATAAAAGGCGGTACATCTTGCCTTTAGTCCTAATTCACCTGCATGGAGAGGCCCCTAACGTACCTAGAGAGATGCCCACCCATCCCCTGGCTGCTCCATCCCCACACTCTCCCACATCCAGCCACCATCTGACTCGAAACCACATGGGAGACCCCGAGCCAAAACCATCTGGGAGAGTCCTTCCAAAATTCCCGACCCACAGTGATAAGAAGAAAGAATAAGATGATTATTGTTTCAAATCATCAAGTTTTGGAGTGAGGTTATACCACAGTGGATAACCAGGATAATGAAGGACTAGCCGAATGAATGAATGAACTAACAAGTTATTACTTCCAGGTTGATTCAGAATGGAGATAACATGTCATTAGGATGGAAGACTATGTTTCAGAGATCTTTGTGTCAGTAGCAATAAAATACTTCAGCAAAATTCCAATATCCAACATCTCAATATAATATTGATTCAGTTATAGTGTTGATCAAATAACATCCCCCCTGGAATAGTATAGACTTTTTTTTTTTTTTTACCTCTACGTAGAAACTACATGAGACAAACTTTGTTCCCTCTCACAAGTTAACATTTTTTCATGATCGATATTAAGAATTAATTATGGCATTCTTTCTTACTAAGTGTGGCTTCAATGTCCTTTCCAGACAGCCATTAACAATTGATAAGAGTGGGCACTCAAGATCTTTGCCATACCAACCTAAAGGAGATGCCAGCATCCCAAAAGAGCACTGCAGGTTGTATTCACTCCTTACCTCCTACCACCACTTTCCTCAGCTTTCTGTAGTCACACCAGAACAAGGGACCGCATGAGAATTTTGCAAGTTGAAAACATGAGGGCTGGTCTGTCAATGCTTCTGAAATGCTATGGGAACATCTGTTTTCATTACTGACGAAAGAGGCAGCATTTGTTTAAAAGCCATTGGAACTCCTCACTGGTGATATGCATATGTGGAGATCTCTGTTGAAAAGAATTTGCACAGAATTGGTAGGATTGTTAAGATGGCGCTTGCATTTTCAAAACCTCTGTCAGTTGGTTTGTACTGGGAAACAGTGGGTCATTAGTTCTGCAAGGATTTCTTGCACTCATAACTGCTTCATGTCTTCATATCTCTCTTTTATCTGCATACATACGTCTATTTTCTTCCATAAAAATTCCCATTGTGTCATTATTCACTTCAGCTTGGATCTTAGGAAATCTAAATTCTTTCAGTCAAAGGCATTTACTTATCTCAAATACTGCTTTCTTCAAGCAATCCATCCTAGTTTCCTATACAGTTAATGGTCACTCTTTCAGAACTGTAATATCGTCTGGCATCTCTTAGAGACTTCCACTATTCCATGTAATATAATTATTTTTGCAATTACTTTAACTCACCCAATTATACTGAAACTCCTTGAGAACAGAAACCATTTCTGTCTCATCTTTGCATTCCCTGCAGAATCTGGTAGAAACACTCTCCTTAAAGGCAATTCAGGGAATCCAAAATATCAGTGTTGTTTTGCAACTCAAATTTCTTGCATTTCACATCCAAATCTCTCTTTGACAGAAGTGCATTTGTAATCTGAACAACGAAGCATATTAGGGGACCCTTCTGATTAATAAACTAAGGTTCTTAACTGGAGACATAACTGAGTCTCCCACCCCCAACAAGGGGTTTTTGGAGATGCAGGGGAGGTGTATTTTGTCAAAAGATTTGGAGGTGTTGCAACTGACATATAGTGTCTAGGCACCAAGGATGTTAAACATACTGAAATGTGAGGAACAGCCCCATTTAATGAGAAATTGTCCTGCTAACATGTCAGCGGTGTCCCCAGTGAGAATACCACTGGGTTATTTACCCAGCTGTGTTAATAATAATCATTAAATTATTTTCACTTATTGTATGCCAGACACCAGGCGAAAAGTTTACTATGTGTGCTGCTTCCAGTTTAGTGTGCCTTAGAATGACCTGGAGCATGGATTACGGCACAGATGCCTGGGCCACACGCTAGAGTTTCTGATTCAGTAGGTCTGTGATGAGACTGCAAATTACATTTCTACAACTTCCCAGGTAATGTTGATGCTCCTGGTTCAGAGACCACACTCTGAGAATCCCAGATCTACATTAATGTAACCTCATGATTATCCTCCGAGTTATGTTCTACAGGACCCTTATTCTTCAGGTGAGGAAGTCAAACTCGAGACGTTAGATCTACCACTTGTCCACAGCTACACAATTAAGATTTGAACCTAGATGTCATGAGTAGTGTTTAATTTAAGAGTGAGCCAACAAATTCATTTGTTTGGGCAGCATACAGAGAAACAAAAATGAAGGTTCTGGAGCCAGGCCACTTGGGTTTACTATTTCTTACTTGTATGATCTTGAAAAAAAAAAAATTACTTAAACTCTCTGAGCCTCAGTTTCCTTGATTAGAAACAGTAGTAATAATGGTTCTCTCTCAGAGAAGTATCATAAAGATAAAATGCGATAATGAATGAAAAGCTTAGAATATTCTAGTCTGGAAGGATGAACTCTTGAGAAGGTTATATTCCAGTGGAAAAGCCAAATAGTAAACCTGTAAAAATATAAATAGGTAATTCCAAACACTGGAAGTGCTATAAAGAAATAGAATAGGGAGGAGGGTTGGAGGTAAAGAGTAGGGATGTTGAGGTCTAAGAGGACTCTTCCAAAGTGATGGCATTTGAGCTGAGATATGAATCATCAGAAGGAGCCAGTCACACAAAATTGGAGAATGAATGCTGCAGGCGGAGGCAAGAGTAGGTGCAAAGGCACAGGGGCAGGAATATGTTTTCCTTATCCTAGAAACTGAAAGAAAGCCAGTGATGGAGTAGAGTGAAGGCAAGGAGCTGGGGGTGGGGATTGGAGGGGGATGGAGGCAGGGCGAGTAGTAGAATGGGAGGGGATGGCATCAGAGAGGTTGGGGGGCAGTTGATTACCACTAATCTTGTAAGGTATGATGACAAGTATGCATTTTCTTCCAGAGGTGGTGGAAGGTCACTGAAGCATTTCAAACAGGAGAGTGACTTGATTGGATTTGTTTTTTAACAGATCAATCTGGCTACTGTATCAATAACGGATTTTGGCGAGCAAGAGTGGGAGCATGCAGCCCACTTATGGAGCCACAGTGTAGACCACGTGGCTTGGACTAGGGAGGTGACCAGAGACATGAAGAGAAGTGGATGGGTTCAGAGTATCTGGGGCTTGCTAACAGATAAGATCTATGGAGGAACAGGGCATTGTGTTAACGTCAGGGTGGATGGCAATGCAGTCTGCTACAAGAGAGTAGACACATGTTTGGAGTTTAAAATAAAAAGTTCTGTTTTTAAAAAAAAAACAATTTTTTAAAATAAAAAAAAAAGTTCTGTTTTGTTATGTAGGGTGGATTACAACAGGCCACAAGGAAATTTGAGGGGGTTATGGACAGATTCATTATCTTAATTATGGTGTTAATTTCACATGTGTATACTCAGGCTAAAAATCAATACCTTACATGCTTTAAATATGTGCAGGGGTCCGTTATACCTCAATAAATCTGTACTTTAAAAAGCTGTGAAAGAGAATCATGTTACGCCAGCCCAAAATATTACGCTTTGGCATAAGAATTATTTTGTACAGAAGGCATTTGTGTTCCTGATATCCCTTATCTGCCTAAAAGCAGAGCCTCCCAAAAGTACTCTGTTGTCATAAATCCCCTCCAGAGAGCTACTCTAATCTTCTTTTCTGAGAGAGTAGTCGGCACCACACCCAGACAGACGTCACAGACTGTCACTATCCTGTCTCCCATCTATTCTGCCAAGGGTCCATTTATCTTCCAAAAAAAAAGTCATTTCGTTTCCAAGGTCCCTGTCTCCACCCCCTTCTAAAAAATCATTTGTTCTCCCCCAAGCGCCCCTCTGCTCTTCCCTCTCCCCTAGGAAGTGGGTACGTAAGCCCTCAAGCCCCATCACTCCTTTGGGTATTCACGTTTGTGATGTCCCTATGAATGTAAAATTAACATTAATTCATGTAAATGCCATTTCTCCTTCATCTGTTGTCAGTCTAATTCCCAAGTCCCCCAGCCACTGAAAGTAAGAGGGGAGAGGAAAAATTTTTCCTCCCTTACAGCAATAATGAACAACAACCAAAAAAGTGAGATTTTTTTTCACCAAGTAGAGGGAAGCTGTTGGACATAGAAGCCTGGAACTTCAGGAGACATGTCTCCTGAGATCTTTCTTGACAATTCCGAAAACTTGGGGATGAAATTTGCAACCACTCAGTACCAGGCCTGAGCTTGGCTAAAGGAGCACAGAATTAAAAGTTAGATTTGGGTCCTGGTTCCTGTCAGATATGGAATACATAGGGAAACTTCAACATGCTACTTGACTTCCATCTACATGTGTTTTGCATTGGTAAAATAAGGAACTCACAGTTGACTGTTGGGAGGGTGTGTGGGTGCTGCAATAGAAGGGTTTGGAAAAATTAAAAATGCTCCACAAATCTCGATTGATCTCAGTATTACTCAATAGGAGAATGCCTCAAAGATATGATAGACTGGAGAAAATCCTTGGTCAAAACTGAGACAATAAAGAAGAAACACAAGCAAAACCAACATCTTGGAAAGAACAGAGAACTTTATTTTGTATTTATTTGATGTCCAGAACTTAAGGCTCTTCTCCCTGTTAATCTTGAGGACAACAGAACTTAGTTACTCTTCCTGGACTGAAATGTGTTCAAAGTCGTGGTCTACAAAGTATACGTGATCTTGTACCTTTTAAACCATCACTGAATGATTATTATGAGAACTTTGAGATGGAAGTGGTAATCAGTATTTCAGATGTTCCATGAGCTTGATTTTTTTTTCAAAGCCTTTTCTGCAAGATTTATTGTCTGGTTGAGGTGTATTTAAAAATAAATAAATAAGATAGTACTGAGCTGGGCAGTTAGACACAAGCAGCCAGTCACTGAAAGCCTCATTAATCACTGGTTTAAATCCCAGGGTCTCCACCCATCCAAATTAATGCCTGAGATCTTGACTTGAGTCATGAATCTGCTAGCAAATCAACCATTCTAGACCTTGTCTGATAGAGCCAGTGGGTCCTCAAATGACGTGAATGCTCTTTGATTTCAAACACATACATTTAAGCTTACACACTCTCTCTCTTCCTCCCCCCCCCCCCACCACCAAACAAGACTTATATTATACAGGGGCGCCTGGGTGACTCAGTCCGTTAAGCGCCTGCCTTCGGCTCAGGTCATGACCCCAGAGTCCTGGGATCAAACCCCCAACGGGCTCCTTGCTCAGCAGGGAGCCTGCTTCTCCCTCTGCCTCTGCCTGCTGCTCCCTGTGCTTATGCTCTCTCTCTCTCTCTTCCTCGCTAGCTCTGTCTCTGTGTCAAATAAATAAATAAAATCATTTAAAAAATAATTATATTATACAGAGAGAATACAATTTGAAAAGAGAGAAAGAGTAGATGTATTACTACCTACTACAAAGTCTTGGATTTTAAAAAAGTGATAGAGGCCACATCATGGTCACCTTTCACTTACAAACATGGCTCCCGAATCATTCTACTACCTCATGTAACCAAAGAGTGAATTAGTTCTAATTTTGCAGAGAAAACCGGCTTTGTTGACTTTTTTTTCCTTTTTTTTAATAATAATATTTTTTATTATATTATGTTAGTCGCCATACAGTACATCCCTAGTTTTTGATATAAAGTTCCATGATTCATTACTTGCGTATAACACCCAGTGCACCATGCAATACATGCCCTTCTTACTACCCATCACCAGCCTATCCCATTCCCTCCCCCGAAGCCCTCAATTTGTTTGCCACTTTGGAAAACAGTGTGGAGGTCCCTTTAAAGTAAAAAATTGAGCTACCCTATGATCCAGCCATTGCTACTGGGTATTTACCCCAAAGATACAGACGTAGTGAAGGGCCATATGCACCCCAATGTTCATAGCAGCATTGTCCACAATAGCCAAATCGTGGAAGGAGCCGAGATGCTCTTCAACAGATGTCTGGATTAAGAAGTTGTGGTCCATATATACAATGGAATATTACTCAGCTATCAGAAAGAACGAGTTCTCAACATTTGCTGCAACATGGACGGCACTGGAGGAGATAATGCTAAGCGGCTTTCTAAGAGGTGGTTTGCTAGCCGAAAATATTGCCTACAATGAATGGATGATGTAAAGAAATTTCAAGGGTAATTTTAACTGTACACCATTTTCTTTTTTTTTCTTTTTTTAATTTTTATTTATTTATTGGACAGAGAGAGAGAGAGAGAGAGAAAGCCAGAGAGAGGGAACACAAGCAGGGGGAATGGGAGAGGAAGAAGCAGCCTCCCCGCAGAGGAGCCTGATGTGGGGCTCGATCCCACAACGCCGGGATCACGCCCTGAGCCGAAGGCAGACGCTTAACAACTGAGCCACCCAGGCGCCCCCGCCATTTTCAACTCACATGCAACCATCACCAACTAACTGCCTGAGAGGTGATGCTGCTGTTAATGGCTCATCTGCTTGGTCCAAGCCTTCACAGGGCTTAGACAATAGTAAACAGTATACAAATGAGAGCTGTGGCACTCAGAGTAGCAACCGTCATAGTCACAGGGTAGTAGTAGTAATTGTAGTCGTGACACAGCTGAAGAAAGCTGAAGAAAGATCTCTTTGAACAAATATTAGGGATTCTCGGACACAAAATAGAGCTCATTGTCATGATGGTTAAAAGTTTCTAGGCACCCTCATGAAGGAATTGTCCTGAATAATTAAGCTGTTTTAGAGTTTAGTGTTCATTTCTTTAGGAGATTATTTCTAGGGGAGGTGATAAATGGTCATTTACAGAGAGACGGTTCTTTGTTCTACCTATAATCTCCTTATCCTGACGTTCTACTTTGTGATTTTTCAAGTGGAGCCACTCGTTTCTCCTACAGATTGTTTAATTATTGAGTTTTCTAGTACAGTCTGAAATAAAGAACAGAAATTCTAGATTATAGGAAATGCGCTGTTTCTATCAAGTGTTAGGCTGAAACACAGAATTCTGCGCTACGTGATTTAATATTAACATCCACAGCAGTTTGTATTAGATTTTATGTGTTAAAAGAGCCCCCTTTACCTTCTAATTAGGTGTATATTTGATATTTATAGATTCATGGGTTTATCAATAATTTTGATGTTTTTTTAAGATCTAAGTTTGCCTGAATTTCACGAGCCAAAGTGGTTTTTTTGTGTTCATGGTACCTATGTTGTGCTATTTATAGTTACAGGTTACAAAATACATTCACATCCATGATCTCAATTTATTGATATTATAATAAACAATATCCAAAACCAATGGGAATTGAAAAGTAGAGAGGTGGGGTGAAAGGAACACGCACTATGTCATCCACTGGGATCAAATCAGTTCATTATGTCAAGCAGTAGATTATGCTCAAAATCTGGGCCCCCAAAACAAACTGGGGTTTTCTCTTTTCTTTTCCTGTATTATGTCCCCCATTTTTTTCCTTGATAGAAGAACTTGGAGAGATGCCTTCATCTTCCTCCTGAATTGGCACAGACTGAGGCTTCCTGTTACTCTGTCCCTCATCCCACAATTTAATATGAGAGAGAAGGTGGGGATAATGGTATTTATGAGACTGTCTGTATCGTAGGCCATTTGAGGCCAGAACTTAGGGTTACACCTCATAACGTACATTATCACCATGAAGAAATAGTTATCAAATACGAGCTTCAGGGTTCAAAGGATGGTCTCTGAGGTCATTTGTTCTCCCATTTCTTAGCAGTTTACTTACGCAAAGCATCCAGAATAACAAATTCATTGATTTAGATTTTTTTCTGTAATGCATGTCATATATATATAGGAAAACGTGAAATATATATGTACATTTTAAAGAATAATGAGACACCTTTGTATCTGCCACCTAGCTAACAAAACAGTATGTTGCCCAAACCCCACTTCTGTCCTATCTCCCTCCTAGAGGTATCCACTATCCTAACTTTTGTGATACTTATTACCTTTTTTTTATTTATAGTTTTAACACCCAAGTATGTATCCATAAACAATATCGTTTGGTTTTGCTTCTTTTTTGAAGCTTACATAAATAGAATTATAAGTATATATTCTTTTGCATCTGAATTCTCTCATTATCTGGTTCTTTTTTCATCCATGTTGGACATAGCTGTACTTAACTCATTTTGATTCTATAGTATTCCATCATATGAATATATCATAATTGATTAATTCACTCTACTGTGAAGAAGCCTTTGGGTTCTTCCAGGGTGTTTTGGTTTTTACAAATATTATGTCTTTGAATATTCTTGTATCTTCTGTTGTGTGTGTGAAAGAGTTTCTCTAGGATATATACAGAGGAGTGGAGTTGCTGGGCTATGCATATCTTGTTAATATTCAACTATTTTCTAGTTTGTACTGTTAAAGCATATTTTTTTAAATATAAAATCATGACTGTTGTACAAATACAAAATCGGTACATGTCAACGTTTTTATTTAACTCATTAATCAATGAAGGAAATTGTGTTACAGCCAGTTCAAAGGAGAATCCAAAGGATCAAGATATCTATATATAGATAAAGATACAGATACAGATATAGATACAGGTATCAATAGATATATAAGCCTCAAGTCACTGTAGAAAACAATATGGAGGTTCCTCAAAAAGTTAAAAATAGAATTACCTTATGATTGCACTACTGGGTATTTCCCAAAGAATACAAGAACACTAATTAAAAGGGATACATGTACCCCTACGTTAAAAGCAGCATTAATGTACAATAGCCAAGATACAGAAACATCCTAAGTGCCCATTGACTGATGAACGCATAAAGAAGGGGAGTGTGTGTGTGTGTGTGTGTGTGTGTGTGTGTGTGTAATGGCATATTACTCAGCCACAAAAAAAAAAAAAAAAAAGAATGAAATCTTTCCATTCACAACAATGTGGATGGAGCTAGAGAATATTATGCTGAGTGAAGTAAGTCAGTCAGAGAAAGACAGGTGTCATATGATTTCACTCATATAGGGAATTTAAGGAACAAAACAACCAAAGGGGAAAAAATAAGAGAGAGGCAAACCAAGAAACAGACTCTTAACTATAGAGAACAAAGTGATGGTTACCAGAGGAGGGGTGGGGGACAGGGACTGGTGAAATAGGTGATGGGGATGAAGGACTACACTTGTTGTGATGAGCACTGGGTGGTGTATGGACTTGTTGAATCACTATATTCTACACCTGAGACTAGTATCACACTGTGTGTTAACTAACTGGAATTGTAATGAAACCTTAAAAAGAATACTGAATAGAATGCACAGAGAGTTGCAAAATTGGTCAGTATACATTGGGTGATAGTCACTGCCATTCCACTGGACACAATTTACATTTGTATGAATAAGAATTTCTTGTATTGCTATCAGTTTTCTACAATTCATGGAGCTGCAAAGCAGCTGAAAGAGCATGAAAAAGGATAGCAGTAACCTGGAAGGGTGTACTGCACAGGACAGGTAGTCATCTTTTTGGTCCTCATCAAAGTCTTCTGTAAGTTTTTCTTCAGTACCACCTTACACTCCCTTAGCGGTGCCTTTGAGTTCCCATTGCTGTACATTCTTGCCATTGAGTAGTGGCAGACCTTTTCATTTTTGTCAGTTTGGTGGGTGTGTATTAGTATTTCATTATGATTCTAGTTCACCATTTCCTCGTTATTAATAAAACTCAATACCTTTTCATATGTTCATTGGCCATGTGGATGGCCTCTTTTTTGAAGTGCTTATTCAAGTTTTGGCTCATTTTCCTGTTGGTTAAATTGACTTTTTCAGAACTTGAAGGAACTTTAGTGGTCCTCTAGTGCTGAGTGTCCCCACCTTTTGTCATTCTTGTGCCACCATTACAGTATGGGTCTTACTGGTATAGCTGCTATTATTTACCTGATAGTTTTCTTTAAGTTGGCCCATTTTATTTTTTTATTTACATTGGTTTTAAAATTAAAATTTCGTGGATGTCAGAAATAGAAAACCAATATCAATTTGCCATAAATAGAAGATAGCAGTTAAATGAATACAATAAAGCAAAAATCACATTTTTGACTTTAGGTAGATTGTCCCCCACCTCAATTTGGGGCCTGAGCCCCTTTCACGCTCCTCTCTCTCTTCTCTACCCACCCCTCTCCAATGAGAAAAGAAATAAGCAAGTGTCAGGTCAATGTAGAAGAAATACTAGCACCAAAAAGACTTTCCCCCTGTCTTTGTAGGAAGACTTGAAAGAGACGGACATGGGAATAACAGTTTCAGTGTGTGAATCCGTGGGATCGAATGTCACATTCAGATCCAAGTCCCACCACTTCTGCTGTGGTCTTCCAAAGGAAGTCTCCCATCCACTTTGATTAACACTGGTCTAATTCTGCCCCGTTCTTTTAGAGGTGAAGAAGCTGAGGCAGCCCAAAGAAGGGGGATAGGATAGGCAGAACAATAGTACCCCCCAAAGATGTCCACACTCTAATTTCCAGAACCTATGAATACATTACCTCATACAGTAAAAGGAACTTTGTAGATGCAATTGAGGTTGGACCTTGAAATGGGGAGATTTATCTAGAATCATCTGGGTGACCCAATCTACTCACTTGAGCCCTTGAAAGCAGAATATTTTCTCTGTCTGGAGTCGAAAAGATGCGGGAACAGAAGAGGCAGGAGAGATTTGAAACCTGGGAGGGATTCAACCCACTGTTGAGTTGGAAAACAATGGGAACCAATAGAGAAGGTAGGGGACTTCTAGAAGCTGAGAATAACCCCTGGCTAATAGCCAGCAAGGCAATGGCAGCCCCACAGCTGCATGGACCCAATTCTCAAAATCACCTGCAAAGAATGAATGAGCTTAGAAGTTATTTCCCCAGAGACTCCCGATAAGTGTCCTCACTGGCCAACAACTTGATTTGAGCGTTATAGAACCAAGAGCAGAAAAACCAGTGCCACTTACTGGACTTATGATCTATAGAACTATGAGATAATAAATTTGGTTATTGTAAGCAGCTAAATCTGTGGTAATTTCAGCCATAGAAAACTAATACAGTGATTTGTTGAAAATCACACAGCTATTTAGAGTCAGAGCTGAAACTAGAACCCAGGTCTTTTGTCTCCCATTCCAGGGCTCTTTATACGTATTACATAATTATATTGATGTAAAGTATAATATCGGCATCTAATAAGGTGTAGAGAGAACACTGTGGTTCTCCTTCAGCTTTTAAGTCATGTCTGTCCATGTACTTATATATTTCAGGGCCACATATTTTCAGAAGAATTAGATGTACTGAAAATTTTTAAATCCTTGCAGAGCACTAACATTTGAATTCTGTTTTTAGTTTAACAGTTTTTACACTGGAATATTTTGTGCAAAGTAGATAATGTCCTGAGAGGTAAATGGACGTGTGAGTCATACTGCTGTGGAGATAACTCATTTTGCAGAAGGTTAAAGAGGGAACAAAAGGAAAGAAAGAAAAAGAAAAACAAACCTAGGACAACAAAGTTCAGTGCTCTGGTTACTTAATGCAATCAATTTACAGTTCCCACCACTTTTCCACACAGTGGATAAAGGATCAGCTGAGCCACCATCTATCGAGTAAGATGTCCTACTGAGGAGGAAATTAAATGTCTCCTGTCAAACACCTCCTGGGTTGTCTCTGATTTATCTAATAAATACAAAACTTTCTCTCTCTGAATAATAGTTTTGCAGGCTGTAAGCTGTTGGCACGAAAGATGATCATAGAGAGTTATTTCTCCCCCATGATCATTATTTTTTTCCCTCATTTTGTGCAAACAACTCCATTGATGTCCAGTACCATTGCAGTTGAGGTTAAAAAAGGGTTTTGGCGTGTGTGGCTCTGCTAATTCTATGATAAAGATGCACTGGGTTTTGTGACTTTCAGCTTCTGGCCAAGGCAAGAGAACAGAAGATGCTGCCATTGGTTGCCGTAACTCGTGGTCATTTCTTAGTAAACCACTGAACTGGGAAATTGGGCAAAATGCAAGAGTTCTGCTCCATTTCAGACTGAAAAATTTAATGGTCTTTTGACAATCATGAAGCTCCAACAGGCTGCCCCCCCCGCCCCACTGCCGTTTTGGCTACTCCATTGTTAAGAGATCGCAAAACTTAGCTTCACAAATCCAATGTTGAACATACAACTGGAATCTGAACTTCTGCTGTGAACACTTTGCTTATAGAAATAATTTTTCACATTCCTCATTATCAGCGTACTTTCTTTCTCAACAGTACATTTCTTTCTCAACCATACACTCCAAACTTATAGGGGAAAATAACAATTCCATCTAGAACATTTTAATTATCCGCTTCAGCTCTGGTCCCTCTATGAAGATAAATTTTATATAAGATAAGGTCTAAATAAAATTAGGGCAAATATTTCTCTCCACGAACAGTAACAAAACAGACAATGACTGTAGGGGCAATTAAATATGTCCCCAGTCAGAAGAAATCCTACATTAGCTAAGATTTCTATCAACTCCTTTGCTATTGAAAAAGATGTCTCAATCAATGTAAATCAGAGGCTTACTATAATCAGTGCCCAGGGGAAAATTGAACCATCTCTGTGCCCACTGTGAGATTTTCTGCTGCAGCTCAACAGTGGAATGAGATCACACTCAGGCTCCGCCACATCGAGATCAACCAATTACATCAATCACTGAGCACCTGCTGGGTGTTAAAGTGGGAAAATGATGGGCGAGAGTCCTAAATCGGAGTACTGGATAATTCCGGTTCCCTTCTGGGTCTTAGTTTTCTCTTATGCACGATGGAAGAGTTTGTGAACTAGACAACATTTAATGGACTCTCCATTCCCATCAGCAACAGTGATCTATAATTCTTTACTGTGGACTTTGTGTTTGCCTTAATCTTTATTTTCTTATTCCACGAAGTGATATGTGCTGATTCTCTTAACATATCTAAAAATTACAGAAAAATGAAGAAAAGAAATTTAAATTCCCATAGTAGACACATTTGGAAATGTATTAACATTCATTTTTATTTTTTTTATTATGTTCACTTAGCCAACATTCAAAGCAATGTCTTTCAAACCTTTTATTCTGTATTTATATGTAAATAATTATGTGTGTGTGCAAGTAGACACACACAGATAGGCATATATACAAAATTTTAACATCCATTTTTTTCATATAACCACAAACATTTCGTCTTGTTAAAAATGTATATCTACCTAATCTCAACTGCTGGAAAGAATTCCAGTATGTGTAGGAACCAGAATATATTTAGCTAGTTCTCTGTTGATGGACATTAAGGTTGTTTCCGGTTTGTTACTATGGCAAACAATGCTAACGTGAACATCACGTACATATATCTCTACCTACCTAAGGAGATTTCTGTGGAATAGAGACTTGTAAGGAGGATTCGCAGACCAGAACATATGCATATGTTTAGGCATTACACTGTAGTTCTACCATGTGGGCTGTGGATAAAATATCAAGGGCATGTAAAAGTCCATTTCTTTCCCCAAGGCTTACTGATGGGACTTCAGGACTATGGGAAATAAATTCAAATCATGTTTGTAATGGAGATTTTAAATAATACTCTACCAGATACCCTTAAAATATTCAATTTGGCAATATCTCTATTCTCACCCTTTTTATGAAAACACATAGATAGGTCTTTTCTCCTGAGTCTCCTAAATACCTGTTTAGTTGGTACAAACATCATTTATTCAAACAATCCATTAAAGGTGCAAAATGGAATCAGCCAAGACTGTTATGATAAAATTAAGAACACAGTTTAGTTTTTCTTTCATCTTTCTCTTCTTTCCTTTTCTTTTTCCCTAATTTCATTTCTTTCTACCCTTTCTTTTTAGAAAAAAAAAATATCAGTTATAAGTACTATGAAGTAAACAGAACAGAGTTGGAGGAGGGAGAATCAAGTAATGGGGGTGGGAGACTTATAGTTAGGGCGGTTAGGGGAGGCTTCTTGGAGGAGGTGGGAATGAAGCAGCATCTGAACGAAGAGGAGAAGCAAACCCTGTGAATATCTGAGGGAAGAGCACTCCAGGCAGTGAGAACAGCAAAAGCAAAAAACCGCAGAGTAGAAACATTTCTAGCATTTGATGCGACAGCGGGAAAACAAGTGTGTCTGAAGTCAAGGGAGGGAAATAGTAGTTGGACATGAGATAGTAAACTTGCATGTAACAAGTAAAGATATTAAACAGCTGGATACAAGCATTTAGACTTCAGAGTAAGTGTGGAACATTAGATATTATATCTGCGAGTCATACATGTGTAGACATACCACACTCAGAATTGTAGGGCACAGCTTGAAAATGGGCAATATATACATGATTGTGATATATGTAAATATGAGGAGTTGGTGTTGATTTGCATTCAGGTCCTCTGAAAGCCACGTACCAGGACTGGATTTAAACATAGGAGAGATTTATTTTTGGGAAATGCCCATGAAGGGTAAAGGAAGAAGGAAGCAGGAGTAGATGAAGGGAAGCTTCAGACTGCCATGCAGGTCTGACACCTGTAAAAGGAGATAGGGGGGAAAGGGACACTGGGTAGGAAGAGCCTTCAACTGTAACCTACTCTGAGAATGTCCTAGCTGATAGTAGGTCCCCAGGTGAAGCTCGTGCATTGGGAGAGTTACACATCAGACAGAAATGGCCCCGCACTGGAAGCCCTGCCTGCTGTAGACACTGCCTGTGAGTAGCTCTGGGAACAGAGGACATACATATGAATGTCATGATAAATCTGAAGGTACAAAAGAGGCTTTCAGCCAGCTACACTGTTTTCAGCTTTTATCCAAGAACAAGGATTTCAGAGTGGTGCACTCCATAGCCATGACATTGTTAAAAGTATATTTTATCACTGTACACAATCTTTTGGCCCTGAAAATCGACAAGCAGACTGTTCTATTTACTCTCATTTAAGTTGGAAATGAATACAGCTCTGTATGTAGCTGGGGAGTTTTCTAATAGAAAATTCTATGGTGTAATGAAATTGATATCATTTATATGGTCTCACTTAACAGTGGATGGATGGATGGATGGATGGATGGATGGATGGATGGATGGATGGATGGGTGGTACATGGAAGCTGAGGAATTTCAGAAAACTCTTTTCCCCTCCATGCAAAAGGTGAAAGTGGTGTGTCCAGATCAGCCAGAAAGTAGGCAAAGAAACCATGATTCTAGAGAGGGGACAAGAATTCATAAATTCCAAGGAAGATAGTAGAAGAAAGAGCAGTACCCTTCTCCCCACCCAGCTTTTTATCCTTCTCACACAGTTAAAAGCCAGATAAGGAACCAAATCATTTCTATTTTTGTTCAGGCTTAGCTGTAGTTCCAGTAGCTCCTAAAGTTAATGCCCTGGCATTTCTATAACCAAAGTTGGGCATGAGTGCCTAGGGTAGTTGATCTGAAAGTAAGTTATTATTACAAGAAGATGGAGACCAAATCTGCAAGTAATTAAGCAGAATGATTGGTTTCAACACATGGGTAAGGTCAAGCAGACCAAAATAATTCTGTTACTACCCAGTACTGGCCAGTTATTTTAAGGCCCACTTTTATAATACCTGGTTATTTCAGGATTTTTTTTTTATTTTTGATTTTCGTTTCTTCCAATGATTTCAATCTAGGTTTATCTCAAACATTTAGCTCAATAGCCTCCACACCAGGGAAGGAAAGGAGGAAGGATGCATTGTAAACACATGGGTGGGAGCATCAGTCTGGATTTGAATCCCGACTGTACTATTCACCGTATGACCATAGGCAAGTGATTCCATCTCTCCACACCTTGATTTACTTGTCTGTAGTTTGTAACTATAGTTTTCCCTTTATTGGTTGCTGAAAGGATTAAAAGATAATACATTTACATATAGCATTTTAGCATAGAAACTGACTCCTGGGAATTATGATGTAAAACTTGCCTATAAGTATCATACCTTTGGTTGAAAATAAACGTTTTACTCCCACACTCAGGTGACCTTACAATATTTCTCTGACAAGCTTGTCATTTTGCTCTCTTTGAACAACATAACAGGAGTATTTAATAAAAAGAGGAACTTGGGAGAATGGCTTGGGTCTTGACACTCTTCTTATCTTCTTAGCTGTAGGGAGTAATCCTGAAAATCTCCACAATGGAATAGTTAGTGAAGAGGAAAACAATGATCCCAATAGATTGTGATCTTGCTTTCCAGGAGATTTTTTCGGACTACGTTGCTTATACTGCGTACTTATCCATTCTAGTTCCACTGACCCATGTTGATGAAAGCACTGCTGCAGACACCTCTAACTTGCACCTGGGCTTGAACCACACTGTTCCTTCCACGTCCTGGGAGAACAAAAAAACGAAAAACAAAAGCAAAACCTTGGATTTCATTTTATCTTTGTGTTAGCAACTCAACCTTAATTACACCCAGCAGGCCCGTTAGTATAAGCCAACCTCACTTAGCATAGGATTTGCATTCATGGAAATAAGCAGCTGATTCATCATCCAAAATCAGCACACGATTTGGAGTTGATTTGCTGGTATTATCTGCTTTCTGTTCTTTTTTTTTTATTATTATTATTGAAGTATAATTGATAGTGTTAATTTCAGGTATATAACATTGATTCATCAATTCTGTACATTACTCAGTACTCACCAGAATAAGTCCCCATCCATCACCATACAGTGTTATTGCAATATTATCAGCTATATTCCCTATGCTGTTCTTTTCGTCTCTATGACTTATTTATGACTGGAAGCCTGTACCGCTTAATCCCTTTCATCTATTTTGCCCATTCTCCTCATCCCCCTCCCCTCTAGCAACCACCAGTTGATTCTCCGTACTTAAGAGTCTCTGGTATTTTTGCTTGTTCATTTGTTTTCTTTTTTAGATTCCACATAAGTGAAATCATATGGTGTTTGCCTTTTTCTTTCTGTCTTATTTCGCTTACCATAATATCCTCTAGGTCCATGCATGTTGTCACAAATGGCAAGATTTCATTCTTTTTTATGACTGAGTGATAGTCCATTGTGTATCCATTCATCTATCAGGGAATACTGGGTTGCTTCCATTTTTGGTCATTGTAAATAATTCTGTAGTAAACACAGGGGTACATATATCTTTCAGAGTTTCTCCTCCCTGTTCTTAAAATTTGTTGTCTACATAGCTCTGCCTGAGCTTTCCCACACATTGACCTGACACTGCAATGTGTCTTGCATTTTGACGTTTCACTGGGTGTTTTAACCACGGCACACCTCCCTTATTTTATTCTCCTTTAAAATATTTATCAAACCCTTCCGTGTGAATAAAAAGATAGGCAGTGGGAAAGATATTATTGAAAGAGACTCCACCAGAGGGTAAACAAAGATCTTCTTACCCCCAGTAGAGGAGATAGCAGGGTGATATGTAAGTGTTCATTGGGCAGAGAAAAACAGAAGGTGATATCCTTGTTGCCAAACTGACCAGGAATATGCTGAATCGTTGCTCTGGGGACGTTTGAGCTATGAGCTCTTTAACCCTGTGTCTCACAACGATGGCTCTCTCGTCACATACCAAAACTTGTCTACTTTTCTTAACATTTCTTGTGAGCAGAACATTACTATTTGAAATAATAATTAAGTTAATACCTATTCTATAAAATCTCTAAATTTCTATACATCCAGTAGTAAAAGAGACCTATGTCAACACATGGAAGCTCTTTTATAATAGTAAGGAAATGTGGCAAAGGTGGGTGTCATCCTGATGGGAACAGATGTGCACCCGTTGCTGAACAGTTGCTCAGCCTTGTGCATGCTCTCTGCCCTGGTCACATGTTCATCTTCTCTAAGAGACAGCCATCTGATCTCGGGGAAGGGACCATCAATCATTTTCCATGGGTTACAATTTCTAGCAACGCTAGAGGAAACATTTTGATTAATGCCTATACGGTGACCTGGATGATGCTGAGGGCTGAAAGTTGTGGTGAAAAGGAGGTAAGGAATAATTGTTTTTTAATAACCTTGGTTAATGTCCTTCTCATGGTTTTTATAATGACTTCTAAATTTTTTTCCATGCTATTAAAACTCGTATGTTATTATGAAAGTTCCTATATCCCAGAACGTACAAAGAGAGAATGCTGGTTTGAGCCTTTGATACATGGTGTGTTTGTGGTTTATATACTTCTTTTCCTTTTTCCTGAAGACTCAGACAAAACTGATTTTATTTGGCCATAAGAGCCATTAATACAGAAAGTAAGGAAGTTGTTTTTGACGCAATTTCAGCAGGCTTCCTCAAATACTTAAGAAATCCTATCTAAATAGTCTCAGAATCACAGTGGAACACATAAAAAGGTCTGGTAGGAGCTTTGATGAAAATGTTTACCCACCTAGCATAACTGCAGGAGCTGTTAAATTCTTCTCCGATTGTAATAATTAAAGTAATGATTCTCTTAGGTGGTGTTCTAAACTTTTATATCTGAATGTATAAATAGCAATGAATCTTTATCTACAAATCCATTATGAAGCTTCATCTACAAATTCTAATGTGTAAGAATTGTCAATTTTCTTTATTTAAAAAAAAAAAAAAACTTTACGTCCCTGAAATGATGTGATGAGAAGGGTGCTTGCCTTCTGTGGTATTTGTTCCAAAAACCCATAATCCCAATCTAATCATAAGAAAAACGTTAGAAAAACCTTACTGGAGGACTTCCTACAAAATACCTGACCAGCACTCTTCCAGACTGTCAAGGTCATGAAAACAAGGAGAGAGTGAGAAACTATCATGGATCAGGGGCAATGAGGAAGACATGAAAACAAATACAATGTGGTACCGTCAGTTGGATCCTGGAACAGAAAGAGAATATTAGTAGGAAAACCAATGAAATCTAAACAAAGTGTGGAGTCTGGTAAAGTGTTGCATACCAATGTCCATTTCTTAGTTTAGACAAATGTTTAGACAAATTGCATACCAATGTCCATTTCTTAGTTTAGACAAATGTTCCATGGTAATATAAGATGGTAGCAAAAGTGGGGTGGGGTTATATGGGAGCTCTTTATATTATCTTTGTAATTTTTCTGTAAATCTAAAGGTATTCCCAAATTTCTTAAAAAAAAAAAAGCAAAACAAAAACCTTACATTTAACCATAAATCCTCATTCTACTGGACTGGAATTTCAGTTGTAGTCCTTATTAGAACTTCCTAGACCCTCAGAGCATTTGTTTATCCCCCAAAGTCACTTTTAAAACCAAAAACTGTGCTGTCATCTTTGGGGGACACAGGCAAGAATGGGAATCCCAGAGGTAGGGTTCAGTTTTAAGGGCACCGGATGATGTGTGAACGGAACCTCATGCCCTCGTGGGTCTGTCTGTATGAAACCGTCATGCAGCAAGGCATAGGTGCCCTCTGCTCATGGGGCCTTCTGGCTTCCATCCCAGTCTAGGGATTAATTTAAAAAGCACTCTTCTTTTCTTGCTGTCCTCAAAGACTATTTTACCCTTCCCCTCCCTAGAAATACCTAACATCTTATTTTCCATGAGCTCAAACTTTCAGAAGAGAAAGGAAAGAGAGTCGCCCTTCTGCCATTTCTTATTTGACCTCACAATATTTCTCAGCACAAGAAAAAAAACCCTTCTTGCCTGAAAAGGTGGAGGAAAAACTACAGTAAAAATAAATAGATAAACATGGTAAGGGGGAAAAGAGAAAAAGAGAGAGGGAAATAAGCCATAAGTGACTCTTAATGACAGAGAACAAACTGAGGGTTGGGGGAGGGACGTGGGTGGAGAATGGGCTAGATGGGTGATAGGTACTAAAGAGGGCAATTGATGTGATGAGCACTGAGTGTTGTACGTAAGAGATAAATCAATGAATTCTACTCCAGAAACCAATAGTGCACTGTATGTTAACTAACAAAATTTAAATTAAAAAAATAAACATAAATTAATATATAAATTATCCCACTTTTACGTAATTTCAAACTGTTTTATTACCGTGACCCCAGTAACTTATCCCAAGGAAATACACATATTTGGGATTCTTCCCATCTCTGTCTTCAACCCCCATCTTGCAGCAAAAGAAGCTCATACCTGTACAATTCACCTCGTGCCTTGGAGCACTTACTTCCTTGAGACCAGAGAAGAGCTTGTGCTTGCTCCTTTCCATGGCAAGAGACTTAATGAGATCACTCAGGGCCCAGGGAAGGCTTCATGCCAGGCTGAGAGCAAGCCCAGGAGGAATGGCAGACAAAGCAGGAGAATGTTGATGTTGAGAGGAGGCCAACACTCTAGACAAAGGTCCAGAGTGGAAAATTAAGGGAGAGGAGGAGACTCTGAAAAGGGATGGAGACCCCGTTCGGTCTAGGGAAGGAAGCAGCAGAATAGGTCCCTGAAGCTTTGCAAGCTGTGTGAACTGGATTCACTAGTGGTGGTTGTAGAAGCAAATTCCAAGACCTTCAAACCCCAAAATCCTTTGTGTTTGTCAAGGTCAATTGAAAAGTAGATCAAGGTCCATAACTTTTTAACTGTAAAAATGGCGCCACTTATATTAAGTTGAAAATTTTTGGCTAAGGGTGAATCTAGGGGACAACACTGCAAATAGTCCTTTTGGAGGGTGATCATGGTCACGTCTCAAGAGACCTGTGTCACAAATTGTGAATTTGGAAAGAATTCTTGTTCCCCTCATTTGTGACCCTAATATTTGTGGGGTGGGGGGCAAGAGAATAAATGGAAGCACACATACAATACTTCAAATGTTTAAACATTATAGATCAGTGTAACAAACTCTTAAAACATAATCTATTCTCCTACCTTGGCGAATAAGTCTTCATTATGCAAATTCAAAAATATGTGTATTTATTTTATATGACCGATAGTTTGCCAGATATCAAAGACAACTAAATTTAATTATTATTGAGTGCTGTTCTGGGTGGTCTATTACTAAGACAGTTGCTGTTTAAAGGAGTAATAAAATAAGGACACTTCTTAAATGATTACGTATTTATTGCAAAAGTTATTTGGCCTTCATTTTGGCAAAATTACTAATTATATTTTATAATTGTAATTTTCACTTGTATTGGCAGTAATCTAAAGGATCAAAAATGCAATATCATTCAATCTGCTTTTATTTTAATATACTTAATCAGGAATGCAAATTAAATGTAAAAAATTTGAAAAAGTAATTTTCAAATGCATTCAGAAAGTTATTTTTCTTAATTATCTGGAACTATTTGTTAAAATTAGGGGTAAAATATTGATTCAAATGATGTTACAACTCAATTATTTTTAAAAACCAAAGTCTTACACGTGTTTTATTTCAATCAAATTATCTTGTCTACATTTATAAAAATAACACTGTTTGCAATGCTAGGCTTCAATACCGACCTAGTTGGCAACATAAAACATCAGTGACACAGTTCATGGCCGATATATCTGGAGTAGACCAACATACATACATATTTAGGAATGATACAGATAATTTAATATTGTACAATAGCTTTAACCTGCCACATGCGATTGCTGTGAATACCATGCTAATTTGTGTATATCTCCAAAACCATAAGTTGGAAAAACCAAGAATATCCAGAAAAATGGACAATCAACCCTAATGAAAAAATGATACTTCTTTTTGCAAGAATCTGTTCATTCTCACCCATCTGAGAGAAGGATTTCTATGAGTTAACTTGTCTTTTCTTTTACTTAAGTTCTACCTCTCAAAACCTCTCTACATTCCATGGCAACTACCCACACATCTTGACAATATTTGGAAGCAATCACTTTTTGTTTTGAGTACACAGTGTGTGTGAAGAAGCCTTTTCCCAGACCCAACAGGGTCAGCCACAACAGTAGAGGTTTAAAGTTACGGCTCACACTGCATTGGTGCTCAAGGCTGGATCATGAGTGGCAGAAAGCCCATGTGTTCTTTAAACAATTATTTTTTTAGTAGTTTGATATGCAAGGTCTCTAAAGTGAGGGTCACAGGACTGGGGTCCTTCTTGTCTAAGTTGAAGGGCTCTACTGTTTTCTCTTATTGATCTTGGTCACCAACCATGATTACTCAAATCCTGCATCATGTATCATCCTTTAAAAAAACATGTCATTGTGGGGCGCCTGGGTGGCACAGCGGTTAAGCGTCTGCCTTCGGCTCAGGGCGTGATCCTGGCGTTATGGGATCGAGCCCCACATCAGGCTCCTCCGCTATGAGCCTGCTTCTTCCTCTCCCACTCCCCCTGCTTGTGTTCCCTCTCTCGCTGGCTGTCTCTGTCTCTGTCGAATAAATAAATAAAATCTTTAAAAAAATGTCATTGTTATGACATATATGTTATTGATTATATCAGAGTAACATAAACCTAATAGAAAAGATGTAATTTAGGAGCTGCAGATGGTTTTGTGAGGCTAACAATGGCAGAATAAACATTATCACATATATTCCTCCCTTCTCCTTGCTCACTGTCTCAGAAAGGTGTGTGAATCACAGATAGTAAGGTGGTTGGTTAATGGCAAGTGCTAGCCCTCATGCCCAAGATCAGATAGCTGTTATTTGTAGATGGTATTTCCTCTCTGCTGGAAAACTTGATAGCGTCCTAATTCAGCATACGATGCCTGGGACACAGGTTCTGGAGTATAGATACTGGCTGTGGAGCAGCAAAATTGCACGTATCAACAGCTTGCCAGATGGCACACCTTTTCTCCTTCCCCACCATCCCCGTATGCCAACCCAGCCACCTCAAAGATCACCCCCTGTCATCTGGCATTGCAGGCAGAGTGTTGTGGCTGGTGAAATTTTAATTGGGATATCACTGGGCTGAGTTGCAGGCAGTCCCCATGGAGAGAGAAGGTGTGCAGCAACCAAAGGAAAACGGGATCTTAACATCCCTTTTTTCTTTTCATGTAGGATATTTCATGCTCTGTCTGGAAGCAAGTCTTGGGCTTAGCCTCCATGGTTCAAATCCCAAGACTTTCCCAAGGCCACTTGTAGGTGAGTTGTAGCTGTAAGCTTTATATCTCCAAGGACTGGGCTCTTGGCCCTGTTGGCCTAAAGGTACTTAGTATCTCGACACTTCAGCTTCTGCTTCTGCATGTAATGATTCGAGGGGCCTCTAGGGCCACTAAGCTACTATAAGGGAAATGCCTCCTTTTTAAAGATAGTACCGCAGGCCTCTGCGCTAAGAATGCTATGTCAATGAAAGTTATGGCCTGTTTAATTTAGGTTCCACATCCCTAAGGGCCAAGCCCTTTTGTGATTTCTTCTTTATGCAGAAACTCAATTTCTACAAGTTGTGCCTATTTTGATAAGTCTTACTGTACAGGTATCTGTCATTTTAAGGGCTAAGTCCTGGAGAAGGCTTAGCTGTGGGAACACTGAAGGCTCAGCTGGGACAGAAGTTTCCACAACGTGCAGCTCCGTGGCCTGTGTTCTGGGAAAACAAAAGAAACGTGAACTCCCTAAGCACCCATATGTCCTTCCTACACAAGTCCAGGAAAAGAGATCTCAACGTGGAGAACCCAAAACTCAGACCTTGAAGCATCAAGCCTTGGTGGACTTTCTCTTCTGCCGAATGGATGAGATCTTTTTAGACCAGGTGGAACCGAGTGAGCCCCTACTTTTTGGAAGTCAATAGGGAGAGAAACTCAAGATGCTGGAGTGTGTGAAGAAGGAAACAAGGCAGCTTTGGGCAAACTGGGAAGCTCCATCTTGCTTAGTAGTATTCTAGAGTAGTGTTTAAGAGTGTGGACTCCAAGGCCAAACTTGCATGGTTAAAATCCTGCTTCAAACACTTAATAGCCATATGGCCATGAATAAGATACTTAAATTCTCTGTACAAGGAGGTGGCAATAATCACAAGTAATAGGAGGTGCTCAGCAGTGTTATTATCAGTATTAACTGAATCTGCCTATAAAGCTCTTAGACCAGTGCTTGACCTTACCAAACCCTCCATTAGTGTTATTTATCATTATTATCCATCACAATCATCACTAGCTCTTGGAGCTAGGCCATGGCAGTGCCTGGCTCCAGACCCAGTTTTCCATGCATATGATCACCACTGAACAGCGTTTCTAAGGCTGAACGGGTTCTTGGTCCTTGCAGGACTGATAGGGAGCTCCTGTATGGGAGACACATCCTCATTCTTTGAGTCCCTAGCTAATGTAAAGACTCTTCTACTTTTCAATAATCTGTCTCTGAAAGGCATTAAGATATAGGTTAGGATAGAAAGAGACTCCTAGAATGTTGTTGCAATTTGAACTCAGTCTTAGCCAAGGACTGTTCACAGACAAGGAGACTCAAAAGATGCTGAACTGGACTTTCTGATGGAGACCTTTTCCTTTCTCCAGGATCCATCCCAGACTTTGGCCAAGGTTTCCAGTTTATGAGTGTACGTGCAGCTGTGGCTAAGCTGTCTGCTTCCACATAGTCCACCTCACTGGCTACACAGTAACCCCTGATGGTGACGCTGGGACTCAATTACTTCATAGGAATAGCCACAGGCAGGCTCTGGAGCTCCATGTCTTGTACTACAACTTTAGGTCCTTCTTTCAAGCAAAAGGAAAACAATACCAAGTAGGAATGTGGAACAGAAGAAAGAAAGGAAGAACACAAAAATGGTGAATATGTGGATAAACATGAAAGATTTGTTCTTATTTTTTAAGTTTTAGAAAAGTATTTGAATACTTAGAGCAAAAATAGTAACATTATGGGATTTATAGACTATGTAGAAGTAAAATATATAATAATAATACAAAAGACAGGAGAAAAAATGGGTATTTTCTGCTAAAGTGTTTGAAGCAATATAATGTTTTTTAATGGTAGACTCTGATAAATATGTATTGTCAGTTCTAGAGCAACTGTAAAAAGTAAAGAGGAAGAGCCAATAAGCCAAAAGTAAGATAAAATGAAGTAAACCATAGTCAATTCAAAAGAAGACTAGGAAATAGTAAAAATGGAACAAAGAACACATCAGACAAATAGAAAATAAATAAAATAGATTTAACATTGATAATCATATTAAATGTAAGTGGTCTAAACATTCTAATTAAAGTTTGGAGATTATTAAATTGGATTAAATAGGAGATTCAACTACATGTTGCTTACAAGGAAAAATTTTTTTTTACAGTATCTCATTCGTTTTTGATGTAGTGTTCCCTGATTCGTTGTTCGTGTATAACACCCAGTGCTCATTGCAATACATGCCCTCTTTAATACCCATCACCTGGCTAACCCATCACCCCCCTTCCTGAAACTCTCAGTTTGTTTCCCAGAGTCCATAGTCTCTCATGGTTTGTCTCCCCCTCTGATTTCCGCCCCCTTCATTTTTCCCTTCCTTCTCCTAATGTCCTCCATGCTATTCCTTATGTTCCACATATAAGTGAAACCATATGATAATTGTCTTTCACTGCTCGACTTATTTTAAATATAAAGACACAGACCAGTTAAAATTACAAGGATGGCAAATGACATACCAAGCAAACACTTATCAAAAAGTAGTAAGAAAGAGCATAGGCTGAGATTCGGGGTTGGATCTTAGCTCTGCTTCCTACTCAGTGGTGAATATAGGCAAGTCACTTCTTTGAGCTTCGTTTTCTTCCATTTGTTTAAAGTGGAGACAAGATGCCCATCCCATGGGATTGTAGTATAATTTAAATGACCAATCACACTAAGCACATGACTTAGTTCTTAGCATATATTAAGTGCCCAATTAATAATAGTTGTTGAATTGTTACTAATGTTTTTAGCTTTATTGTAGAAACCTCTAGATGTGACCCTCTGAAATAACTTGTCAAATAGCCATGGTCTCCAAGAAGTTTCCTGTTCAGTCTGGGCGTGGGATTCCAGCAAAGCATGCAGAAGGAATTTGTATTTTGGTGGCTGAACAACACAATTCAGTCTGCAGTACAAGTTGGTTAGGCAATCAGAGTCGCTGTAGAGCTCTTGGAAAAGATCGATTGGCCTTATCTTTAAGTAGAGCGGGGACCGTCTGTCATCCCTGAGCTGACTGGAGGCTGGCTTCACTCAGCCTCCAAAGAGAAGGGCTGGGCACTGCTTGGCGGGGAGATGGCTGGATAAGTGAGTGGATAAAGGCAGGAAAGACACCTGGAAGCTGCAGGGCGCACTTACTGTCAGTGGGAGAATGAGAAGGGAGCATCCGTTCTCCCATTTCTGTTGTGACATTACGTAAAGATAATGTAACACAGATGCTCAGGATAAATAATTCAGAGGAAAACAAGAGACATAAAACCCGGGCACCGTGAGCAGCAGCCAAGATATCTGCGGAAGCAGCTCCAGTGCACCCTCATTCTGACAAAGTCTGCATTTGAACTTTATATCCAGATGTGAATCCTTAATAGGAAAGTGAAAACATAATAATTCCACTGGGCTGGGAGCTGTTTGATGGGTTCAGCTGAAGCTGCTGCCTCAAGCACCTGTTCTCCAAGAACGTTGCCTTTTTCTTCCTCGCAAGCAACAACCCTCTCTCCTGGGTTCCTCTCCACAGCATGCACCCAACAAAGGTATCTCGATGTCTCCTTAGACAACGAATGTTGAATCCTGATTTGATTGAATAATACTGCTTGATAATCCATCCTGTTTACGGAGCAGCCAGGACATGGCACTGTACTAAGTACCTGCTCTGTTCGACCGTGTTTAATCCTCACAAACATCCTTGGAAGAAGATTCTCTTATTTTTCCATTTTGTAATAGTGGGGAACTGAGGTTGGAGAGGTTAAGGAACTTACCCAAAGCCATACGGATAGGACGTGGTAGAGTAAGAAACAAACACTGGGCACTCTGACCCAAGAGCCTGTTCTCTTAATCCCTGTTGCACTACTCCATTAGCTGCGCGATCGTTAGGAAAATTCTTTCAATGCAGGATGATCACCCAGTGACTGGCATCTTATATCACCGTGAGCTATCAAACTTGCAGGGTGACTCACGGCATGGACCTCGCTGGCACAACTTCCTGCTTTCTATCCCCCTTCCTTCAGTTCCTAGCTAGGTTCCCATCGGCGAGTCTCTTAACCTCTCTGAACCTCTTTCCCCAGCAGAACCACAGTGCCCACCTCATGGACCCCTGTGGAGATTAAATAAAGTAATCCATGGGAAGGGCACAGTTAACAGTGCATGGAACGTACTGAATACCCACAAATGGTAGTAATAATTAGTGGACAGCTGACAACTGCTTATGCTTTGGAGCTCAGCTCCCCTCTTTCCCTCTACATATGGGCATCAGCTATGTGGTTGTCTTGGACAAGACGAAATGAAAAGAGAGGATCTGTCTTGAGCAATACTTAGGAATTGTGACCTTTTAAAGAAAATTATTTCTGGGGTTTTGTTTTGTTTTTTTGAAGGCAGGGGTAGAGGTAGGTAGAGGTCATCAGTGATGTAGTTACACTTCCACAGCATGGCATGCGAGGCAGAATGCCCACCGTGCTTCTTGGAGAAATCAGGCTTGCCAGGGATGAAGGTTCACTGAGGCAGTGGTCCAGGGGATTGCCCACTGGAGCCTTGTGGAAATGTGTCTCAGAATTGGGATGCCCGTTAGACAAGGAGAGTGGATGGACATGCAGGATGGCCCCGGCCTGTTCAGTATCCCCTGGCTTGAGTGATTGACAGCCCAGAGCTGTGTTTGTCGGTGGGATACATGCAGGAGGAGAAGGGAATCACTCAGAGTAAAATATGTATAAGCAAAACTACGATTTATTGTGAAATCAAATCCACATGCTACCTTTTTATCATTAAAGTTTTCAAGTAGATAGAAGAGGGCATGAACCAGATTTTATAACCAAGACCACTGGTTGAGGAAATAATACCATCTTAATATTTTCAAACAAGAACAAACATCTCTGCTGTGGATAGAGACGCACACACATCTCCGAAACACTTGTTTTTATTATTCAACTGATGATACACAAACAGAGCAGTTTTATTTGACAAACGCCCCCAAACTAGATTTCATAAACGATAACGCATAATGTAATTTAAAACAAGTTTTAATATTTCATTTTCCACCCTTTCGTGATACAACATGCTTTTGGAAGAAAGGCTTATACTTTTACACGCATTCAGGAGAATTCTTTGAATTATAGATCAGAAGACTATTTTACAAGCCAGCCTGTCTGATAGAGGCCCTTTACTACTTCTGTGGTTAATCCTATTTAGACAAAGTCCAAATTTTGTATCATTTCTATGCTTCTGAGCCCAGGAAAGTAATAGCGAGGTATAGATGGTTTTGTAGATATCCCATAGTACTTGCCATTTTTCGTCTATGTTCATATTTGATTTTATTTCTGTAGACTTTTAGTTATTTTGTGAGTGTTTATCTTCTACCTCCAGTTATGCTTTAAGCAGTGAAAACTATATTGTACTTAAATAAACAAGTATCCTTGTATACCCATGCATACGTTTACACACGCACACACACACACACACACACACTTTAAGAGTATAAATGTAAGTAGACTTTTCCAGCATCATTATTATGGGTACCCCTTTCATGAAATGTTATATAAATGCTGATTTACCTTAATTACAAAGCAATTATACAAATTTTCTTATATTGAACTGATGACTCATTGAACATTATATCAAAAACCAATGATGTTGGGGCACCTGGGTGGCTCAGTTGGTTAAGCATCTGCCTTCGGCTCAGGTCATGATCCCAAACTGCTGGGATCGAGCCCCACATCAGGCTCCCAGTTCAGCGGGAAGTCTACTTCTCTCTCTGCCACTCACCGCACTCATTCTCTGTCTCTCACATAAATAAATAAAATCTTAAAAAAAAAAAAACCAATGATGTACTATATCTTGGCTAACTGAATTTAAATTAAAAATAAAAAAGCTTAATAGCTAATGCTTAGCACTTAGCTAGGCACTGTGATAAGCACTTTAATATTTTTCTGAAAACAACCCTATGAAGTAGGTACCATTATCATGTCCACTTTTCAGAAGAGGAAGCCAAGGTGTAGAAGAATTAAATAATCCTCTCAAGTTACTCATCCAGTAAAATGAGAAAGAAGCGATGCAAATCCGCTTCTGTCTCTCCCCAAAAGCCTCCTGTTAGTCACTTCGCTCCTCTGTCTTTCTTAGAGATGATCTAACCAGCTCATTCACTAATGGAGGAGGCCCGGGGAGCACCATTTCTGAGCAAATTTTTAGTAATGGAGCCACGGCAAAAGCTTGGGTCTCCTGATTCTCCATCCAGTGCTTTTATTCCCCCTGCCTCTTCAAAGTTGCTTATTTTTCTCTCCAAAGTTCACAAATCCTCTTGGTTGGCAAGGGCTTCAAATATCATTTCCGCTCTTTCCCCTACCAAGAAAATCAGCAGCGTGCTGTGGTCAGAAGGGCACAGTGCTGGCTTTGGTGAATATCCTGTGTTGATAAAGACGACAAGAGAAAGCACTGTCTCTGGGAGCACTTTGAAGCCACAGGAAATCCCCAGAGGGCACAGGCTGATGGAGCCCCAGTTGCTAGTTTTGTCCTAAAATTCCCCAAGATCCTGCAAGGGGTCTCAGAGCACGTTTTGGAGCCCAGGCCCAGGCTTGCACGTGCTGTTTCTCCTGCCCCAGACCAGATGCCGTTCGTTTCGGAGTCGACATCTGGTGTTGTCAGGGTATTTAACAGTTGCTGATTGGTAATGTGAACAGAATATACTGATCGCTTTCCCCCAAGCTCTTTAAAGGAGAAAAAGAAGGAGAGGGAAAACGTTTATCTCTAATTGTATTTAAATTTGTTTGTTGCTAGTTTTGTCTCTCTCCCCATTCAACTGATCGTGATAGAGCTAAACGGTTTGCATAATTATCTGCCTAATGCCTGTCTCCATCCCCAGGACACGGACTCCACGAGGACAGGGACCGTGTCTGTTTGTTCCCCCACTGCATTCCCAGGACCTGATTTCCAATCAATCAGGGCAATAAATAGTTTTATCTAAGAGGACAAGGTCTGAGGATGACCACAAGAAAAATGCAACATCTCAGATGGATGCACTGAAGCCACAGAGCATTGTCCTCCTATAATAAGTTACTGCTAACTTCAGGGATGCAGTTCGCTTGTCTTTGAACATGTGCTATACACACAGAGAAAGATGGAAACCACTAGTGTGGAATTTGAAAAGTTAATTCTATCCTCATTAGAAAGGATGAAACAGATGAGTTCTAGAGTAGCAGACTGGAGGAAAGCTATCCAAAAGACGCTTCTTCTACCACAAATTAGGAACAACTGAGTGCTTACATATCCCCCGAGCTCAGAGCAGCCCCCGACAACTCTGACGCCCTACTTACACCAAATCCTATGTACTGATCATGGGGGACTAGCAATGTTTCTGGGGTGACCTCGATGACTCGTGGCTGCTGAGAAATGGACAGAAGAATATATTAATCCCACCTAGCTTCCTGTTCACAGGAATGCTGATGGTTAAGTCTTTGGCAAGCCATGGGGAATGGCTTGTTCAAATTTCCTCAGAAATTCTCAGTCACTAAAGTCATTTGAGTTCTACCAACGCAAGAAATAAAGATTCAAGAGTCACGTGCCAGAGAGCTGCAGAATTTGGTAATGGTGGTCCATCATTGACAGAATGAGTTCTCTTTTGTTGGGAGTGGAAATAACAGTCAGTGGTTCATGTTCTTTCTCAGTACCATCATCAAGTGCATAGTTGGGAGAAGAATATCAGACCTCTCCTCTGAAAAACAATAACAATAAAAAAATATTTTAAAGGAAGATACAGCAGTGGCTTCTCTCCCTAAAAAGTTTCATGAGTTTCCTTTCCTGGATGAAGCTGTAAGTTTTTATTCAAGAATGATAAAAGAGAGTTTGATGCTTTTTCATGAGTTCTTTATTCAGGGCACTGTCTTCCGCTAGAAAACTGAGAAAATGGTGTCTTAAAAGCCTGGGAATTTTTTTTTCCAATTTGTCCTCATTTTGGTAAAAAATTTGAAGGAAAACTAAGAATTATGTTTTTGACCTTTTCTTCTGGTTAATGGATTTTTTTTTTTAGCCCAAGTCATGTTGGCAAAAGAATTCTACACTTTGATTCCGCAGTGCATAGGCATTAGAGTATGACATGGATGTGACATTTAATGGTTCACGCCTTGCATATTAATAGAGGGGAGGTAAGAAAGAGCTGTCCTGAGGGCAAAGCAAGACTTCTATTTTTCTTCAAATGTTCATCACTTTTCTGCTCTCATCTCAGAGGGGATTATGCTGTCCGAATAGCTGTAGGCAGACATCCCTCGCAACCCAGTTGCTGCTCTGAGAAAGAGTTTAAATAACATTTTCTACAGAATTCTCATACTTACAGCTAATATTTTGGATCATTTAAAGAAAAATTTAATTGTGAACTCTTTCCACTTTTTTATTGTATGTTGCCATAACAACTAGAATCAGATTATGTTCATAAGTAACTTGGCAGAATCACATGAATCGCCCTACCCATGAATAAATCACTTATAACCTCATCCTTCCAATAAAAAATATTTTAGCTACTCACTTATTTCCTGTTCCACTCCATCCTTAGCTGAATTTGTTCTTTAGCAGTTTTGGTTTGTTTGGTTGGTTGGTTGGTTGGTTTTTTGGTGGTAATATTTGAGTTGATAACGGAACACATAACTAGTTAACTCTTGGGAAGCTTTGGGGAGATGGTCATCAGGGAATTGATAGGGGGGAAGGTGGTCATAGATCAGCTGGAAATAAATACAGTTGATAGAGATTGAATTTGTGGCTCTGACATTAGCAGCCTGGTCTCATTAACAGAACTGATTATCTTTGTTCAGGTATATAATTTTATCCTTTTACAGATATATGACCCTTTGGGTCTGCATTGAAGCTATGTATTACAGTGTGTAGAGAAAACAGGTTGACTAACTGAAAGTGAAAGATCCCTTATTAGACTCTTTTTTCCCCCAAAGAAACCTTCTTCTCATTCATCGGAAAGGAATCTGTATCCAGTGTGTTTATTAAAATGGCCATATCAGTGATGAGAGTTAATGTCTGAAGTCCTAGTCGTATCACTAAAAATAGTAGATATTATTCTCAGAACGTGGCAGAGCCATCAAAAGTACCTGGTCCATTTTACCTCTAACCAACTGTCCCTGTATCTTTGGTTATCTCTCCCAAGATCATCACATAAAGAAATAGACAGCTTACTCACAATTTAAATGCTTAGAGGGTTGCTACTCAAAGATTTGAGCTTGTCTCGCAAAAAAAAGTCATAATTTAGAAAGCTCCTGTTCTGTCCTAGGAGGAGATAATGCCTCCTTCCTTGTCCTTTCTCTCTATTCCTGCCAGCTCCAGATACATGGAGTGCCTCAAACTTTTACAGGTTAACATGATGAGTTATTATAACCGCAGGAGTAGCCACAGACACCTCAACACTGATTACTTTCTTTTCTTTGGGGGCCTGGACACTATCAGGGAAGGATAGACATTTTATTCTTCTCTCTAGGAAAAAGAGGGCATTGTTAAGTTTTCAGGAGGCTTGGGTGACCTTCTCTGTGTCTCTGTCTCTCTCAGACACACACACATACACAAAACATACTCAACACAAACTCACACACTCAGGTATGAAGGATATAGTTTTCTGTTTGGGGCCCTGTGGAAGTGTGAGCTGGATTACTTCAAAGTCAGAAGAGACGGATGCCAGCATTGAAAATTGGAGCATGGGGCAGGGTTGAGTCCCCTGAAACAGAACAAGGCTTCCCACAGAAGAAAGAAATAATGGTTTCCAGAGTGACCAAGAAGTGGTAGGGCCACCAAGTTTCACATATTTGTGAACAACTGCAAAAACTTCCATGCCTCCACTTGGCATAAAAGGAGTGGTGTTACTCACCTTTGAGTTATTATGAAGGTCATGATGAGCATTTATTTAAGTGACCACCAAGGTGGATTAAAAAGGGAAGAGGTCTTTCTCCAAGTTTTCTTTTTTTTTTTTTTTTAAGATTTTATTCATTATTTATTTGACAGAGAGCATGGAGGAGCACAAACGGGGGGGGGAGAGCAGTAGAGGGAGTGGGAGAAGCAGACTCCCTGCTGAGCAGGGAGCCTGATGCAGGCCTCGATCCCAGGACCCCTAGGATCATGACCTGAGCTGAAGGCAAACGCTTAACCGACTGAGCCACCCAGGCATCCCTCCAAGTTTTCTTGTTTGCATCAGTCTACTGAGGTAGCGGAAGTAACAGAAATGCCCAAATAATTAGGGTTCAGAGACTGTTTAATTAATTAAAATGTGTTTATACTTGCACCCAAGTGTGGAATGCAAATATATACCAATTGGAAAAATAACTGATAGAAGAGTGTAGAAGGGCATTCATGTGTGTGCTAACATTTTTCTTAGACATTTTTAAAAGCAGATCCAGAGACAAGGATTCAAGTGTGGGTGGTTTATTTAGGAAGTGAATCCAGAAAACCCAAGTAGGTGGGTGAGGAGTGACATAATAAAGGGGAGACAGCATATAAAACGTGCATTACCAAGCCAGTTATCATTGTGAGTTATGGAAACTGATCCTGGTGAGGAACCTGATAGTCCCCAGCCTCAGATTATCCTGCCTGAAGAGAAGGGAACTTGAGCAATTTATATACCAACTGACAACACTCACTATCGATGACTGTTCCCAAAGATATTAATCCTCTGGATTTCCACCCTATCCAGTGAGGTCCTAATCCCCAGAGAAAGCACTCAGGTCATTATAATTTAAGGGCATGCTATAGTGGTGATGCCCGAGGAGAAATGGCTGGGAGCCCAACAGGGTCTGCCACAGGCTGTGATGCAATCTATGTTGGTTTTAGTGACAGCAAGCCAATAGCTCTCCATTTATAATCATGCCAATAGCCTCATTTTTCTCAGCATTGGAGCCCCTTCAAGAAGTTCAAGAATTTCGCTGAAGTTCTCAAATGTGCTTTAGAAACTACACTTTTATGGTTGGAAGGGAACAGTAATGATCTATGCCATGCTACTGGCTTTTCTAATGAGGTTACTGAAATCCAGAGAAGACAAAGGATGTGTTCAGGTAGCCCCCGATGAGTGGTACAGCCTGTATTAGCAGTCAGAGGTTCTGATTTCCAGCCTAACACAGTTTTGACCAAATTGTATGGCCTTTTATACCTCTCGTCTGTGACTATTGGTCAAAAGTAGAATTCAAGCAAAATATTCAATACACCATCTGAGTTGGTGTGCTAGCAGGTGTGATATCATCGCTGGGTTATTAAAATGTAACCTTACTCTCCACCCACCCCTTGCATCTTTCTCAATGCTCCTTACAATGTTACAGCACAGATTATTAACATTCCCCCTCCCCAAAGCCTTACATTCCCTTGGCTTCACTGTGTCCCCTCAGATAGTGTCTCCTCTGCTTAGAATGGAGTTCCACGTTGTACCTTCACCAGGTATTTCTCTACCATAAAGGGTCATACTTACCTTTTCAAGTCCAAAAAATGTCACTTTCTTTATGAAAGTGTCCCTGACATCATATCACAAAGTTATAGCTTTGTCTTCTGCTCCGTTAACATTTCGTTCTTATATTTCTAATAGCATTTGCACTACAGTTTAGATGATTGTTTACCTGTTTGCTTCCTCCCTTCCTCAGTCTCTGGATTCCACATTATAATTTGCTTTAAAAGCAACAGTCTCACATCATGCATATAGGCTAGGTTTATGCTGAGGCAACAAATGACCCTAAATCTAAATGACTTAAAAAAAAATCAGTCGATTTCTTGTGTACACTTTATGTCCATCAAGGGTCAGCTAGAGTCTGTCCTCCACATTGTCATCATTTTCTTTCAAATACCCAGGCTAGCAGAGCAGAAACTATCTGAAGCATTACTCATTGCTTTGGAGGAGATTTTTTTTAAAGCATGACAAGGCATACACAAGCTTTTGAACCTTCTACATGGCAATGATGTATGTCATTGTTTTGGCTTACATAATGCTTACCATATGCCAGAATATTTGTGATCTCTCTTAATGACATTCTTTGTATTCACCTTACCTGGCACACAACAGGTGCTTAATAAATGCTTGACAAATAAATGAGTGAGTAAATGAACCAGCGAATAATTATATGCGTTTCATTAATTTGAGAAGTATAAACTATTTTGAGTACTGTAAGTTGACATACATCGAGATTATTATTTCTTTTTCTTCACAAAACGGAATCATCATCATCCTCACAGTGGTCATTATCTATTCAGCATTGTGTGCTAGGCTTCAAGCTGAGGACTTTGGAGACTCATTTAGTCGTCATAATAATCCTCTTAAAAGTACATTATTATTACTGCTATTTTTAGTTGAGAAAATTGAGGTAGAGAGAAGTTATCACTTACCCGGAATCACAGAGAAGGTAAGTGAAGGAATCAAGTCTGTACCAAGAACTGTTAGACTCTGATGCCCATGTTTCTAATCATTTTTATTATACTCCTTCCAGAACATCCCTTCATGATTTTTTAATAACCTAGCTAAGGCTAGTTCCAAAATGCCTTATAAAGGCCATGTATTACTGTCAGTCAATGGGTAAATAGGAAATCAAACCACGTTAGTACAAGGGCTGGGAGGAGTAATTTCAAGCTAGCATTGTCCAAAACTCTCTTCTAATATTTGGTATTTTGTACTTTTTCTAGCCTTTTGACACTGGATACCAACTGCAAAACCTGAGGTGTCCACTGAATGCTTGCACAAATCTTTAAAGGGGTCCAAAGTTATTATCTAGGGCAAATATGGGCTCTTGGCCCCCTGGCTGCTCATCCTGAGACTAAGGAAATTGAACTAGTCTTCTGCCTATTGAGTATCAGGTTCAGCTCGTAAACATTTCCAAAGACCACTCTGCCCCCTCGTGGAAGGGAATGTCTGCTGCTGTCCTTGGTTCTGAAATAGCAGTCCGCTGCAAGTCACAGCTGCTTCTCGTTATACCGGGACCTGACGAGAGAGCCTGCTCTGAGCTATACCAGTGTCCGAAGTTGTTCCTTGTTTCCTTTCTCTATCAATAAGCAGCAGAGCTGATTTCATGGAATTTTTATGGTTTTGTCACTTTGCTTACACTTGTTATTTTTATCTAGAAAATTGGGAACACATAAGTTTTTTTCTGTGCATTCCGATCCTACTGGTTGTAGCTGTAGGTTGTTGCAATTGTCTGAATAAAATATAGAATGATTATACTAAATGTAGAAAAATCTTGCTAGTCATGGGACTGATTTTGATATAGCACACGCCAAAACTTGGCTTACTGTAATTGATATTTTGGGGAAGAACCCACGAAAATGTTAACTATCCAATTTGCCATTCTTTACCCCATTATTAAATAAGGTATGCAGCACACAGAATACCTGGATCATATTATCTCAGTTGGTTCCCCCCAGAAATGCCAGTTTCTTTTATGCTCTTATTTATTATAGAAGGTTGGTAAAAATCATTCTTGCAGGAGTCTGTGCCTCCTGCAAAGTTGAAGATATTCTTCACTGTTAGCCCATGAACCTTTAAAAGAATTCAGTTGCAAGAAAAACTTTCTCTCAAGGAAACTTTTCTGCCTTCTTTTATCCAAAAAGAAAAATGAATATTATATAATCTAGTGTGATTTTCTGTCTGTATGAGCTGCTAGAAAATGTATAGCCAAACTCAATTTCTCTTAGTAGTAATGAGTTCATTTCAAATGCCTGATAGTGCCTGCACCCCTTCCCCTTCAAATGAACCTTATTTGATTTTTATCATTAATTGATTTATTTTGTTTTTCTATGCACAGCCTACTAAAAATTAATCTATTCATAATTTATAATTCTTCCAAATAGTCTGTTTTGCACTAAATTTTGTCATCTGCTATAAATATTTTACTGTAGAGGGAATACATACTCTACATGTATAAATAAACCATAATTCCAACTAACTTAGTCTATTCCATATAACAAGTATATTTGAAGAGTTAATATTAGAAAATAAACAGAGGGACGCCTGGGTGGCACAGTGGTTAAGCATCTGCCTTTGGCTCAGGGCGTGATCCTGGCGTTGTGGGATCGAGCCCCACATCAGGCTCCTCTGCTATGAGCCTGCTTCTTCCTCTCCCACTCCCCCTGCTTGTGTTCCCTCTCTCGCTGGCTGTCTCTGTCTCTGTCAAATAAATAAATAAAATCTTAAAAAAAAAAGATACTTAAAAAAAATAAATAAACAGGTAATCTTTATATTGCCATGGATGAAATAAACCAGGACTAGAAAATTAGGTTGGCAGGGTTCACTAGGTGTTGTCTCTTATGTAGATATTTACAGAATATAGCAAGAATACCCAAAAAGAAGCATTCTGGTGGGATTAAGAACTTGGGCTCTGACTCAGAATGTCTGCATCTTTTTCTTAATAGATGCGTGATTTGAACAAGTTGTGTGATTTTTTTGGTCTTTTTCCTTATCTGTGAGAAAGATTGGTGACTAAATGAGACATAAAGGGGACTGGAACATAGTAAGCACTCAATAAATGTTGGCTGCACCTATCCCTATAATAACACAATGGTAACAACTACTATTATTATTACTATTACAACTAGTATTCTTCCCTGACCACCCTGTTTAAAATTGTAAGACAAACTAACAAAACAACACTCCTTAACTCCCTTCCCAATTTTATTTTTTTTTCATGGCACTTACCACCATCATGTATGTTGTGTGTCTACTCACTTGTTCATTTTTCTGTCTCCCCGACTAGAATGATTTTTATTTGTTGTTTGTTTGTTTTGTTTTCTTCCATAGTCTCAGTACGTAGTCAGTGGCTGGCATGTAGTAGGTTCTTAATAAGTAGTTGATGAATGAATGAGTACATAGTTCATCCTAAGTAACTGTTTTCAATAGTATTCCGTGGGAGGTGAAATTCTTTATCCAGAACCTAAAAATGATAACAAAAAGGTTAGACGGCACTACCCAAACCCTACTATGGAATGAGAATATTCCTCGTAGAGCCAACGTGAGCCTAATTATTTGTTACAACTGCAAATACCACACAGTGAGTTTTGAAGATCAATTTTAATACTCCTTTAAAAAAATTGATGAAAGCTTTAACCCGTGTGACTGAGAGAGCTTCTTGCCGCATCGCCATGCTGTCTGTTGTTAGAGACTCTGGAGCCCGCGTACTTCAACTCTTTGAGCAGCATGTTCGTGTGGCCACAGCCTAGTTGATGATAATGTTCAGTATTAGCAAATCTTGTTTTATCATCTAATCCCTGCTGATCTTCTCTATCAAGTTTCTTGCTGTTCTGCCTGGAAATGGCCATTCTTTGTATCAGAGTTGTTATTATTCTCTTAATTGGTAACTCCAAAAAGCTCAGACCATATGAACATAGAATCCCCGTTGACCACATTGTCCAGGTGCCCACCTGGTTTGACCTCCAGCATCACCATTTACTGAGCAATGGCCCTCATCTAATTACTCATATCTATTAGTCTGTGTATTTGTGAAATGGGACTGAGAAACAACCCTGAATCATGAGGCTGATGTGAGGATGATATGAAATAAACCACATAAAATGCCAAGTACACAGTAAATACTCAGTAAATATCACATATTATTATATATCCCTAATTTGGCACACCATCGTTTTAGATGCTGTAGGATTTTTAACTTGATTCTTAGCATCAATGTGACAAAATTGTCTTTTCTGCCTCGCTTGTCAGTGTTCTTTTTTCTTTCTAATAGAATTTATTTCCCTACCACCTCCCTCCCCTCAAAAACCAAATAATAGGAAAACTTACCTCATATTTATTTGTACCTTAACTTGTTTAAAATGGTTCTGGGTTGTCTATAAAACAAAGTTCCTTTTAGGAGATGAGGTTTTCAAATTTTTCCTCAGCCTTTTGTCCAAAAATGAATATTATGTAACTCAGTGTGGTTTTCTCTGTCTTAACGGGGTCCAGCCTCTGGGAAAATGTCTGTATGCAGCAAAAATGAACTCATTCCAAGGTATCCTTCTTGCACTATGTGTGATATATAAGAGATACTTCAAAGAGTAAGGGCTTGAGGGGCAGAACGTTGATATATACATGCCTGTATCCCATAAAACTATACTTTTTAAATTCACTTGATCGAGATGCTTCAGGCATATATGATAAGTTTTGGAGTCACTGGTTATACAGGAAACAAGGTTTGGGATTTGTACTCTTAGGCTTGACATTGGTCTCATCAGAAATATATCTGAACACAAGGGGTAAAAAGGAAGGGGGAGAAGTGGTAGTTTTTTAATTTGGAAACCACAGGCTTATGGAAAAATCTAAATTGTGTTTTGAAAACTTCTTTACAAATGAGTGCTCAACTTTAAGACTCAGAGCAGCAGTGTGTTTACTGTAGTTCTCACTGCCCTGCTGTGAACCCCCAAGTACCCCTGACCAGAAAAAAAAAGCATGCTCTCCCATAAATCAGCCAGGTAATTAGAGCTGAAGGTTTTATTTAGAAATAAACACACTGACTCTGAATAGAAATTATTTATCAAGCATTGACAAATTACTTGTAACAAAGCAAAGGCATTCAAGAATTTTATACTTGATGACAATATCAACAAGGAAATAGTGTGTCAAAAAGAAAATGCACATTAATGAAGTCAGTTCTTGGTAGCCAAAGGTCAGGATTTGAATTGGAGAAAGCGCTTTGGGAATTTTCTTTGTGTGTTGTTTGTTTGGGCATTGGTGGTGAGGGGGTGCTGTTTTATTTTCTTTTTCGTCCATGAAATCATGTAGATAAGAGCAAGATTGAACTCTAGTGGTGAAAAGCCCAAACTACAGGCTATTTAAAAATCCTTCTACATATGAAATAATAGCCCCGGAATGCTGTACCTAAATAAAGAGGTTCAGGACGTTGTAAGCCCCAGCGACAGCAGCAGACTTGATCCTAAAAGAAGAGTCTGTTTGAAAGTACCCAGGTTCCTCCCATATGGTGTGGCTGTTATGGCTACATCAAGGCAGCACGCTGTTCTAGGGCAAATGCCAAGGGACGGTATTTTTAGATTTCTCAAAAGCAACCACTGAATATATATGAATCTACAAGGATAGCATTCATGAAGTAATGTGCTGAAAATAAATTTTATTAAGAATTCCTTAAGTCAACCTTGACTATAACCATGTTAATAAAGAACAGGCCCAGCCTGAGTTTCATTCAATCCACAAACATGAATTGAGCCCCTTCTCTGTTGAGAGACTGTTGGAGGACATAAAGAGGTATTGGACAAGTGTCTTGCCTTCCTGCGTGGAAGGTAATAGAGGCATAGAGGACTCGCAAAGTCAGGTTTGCCAGACTTCCTCTGACGACTGCTGTGAACAGCACCCACCCATCCCTTGGAATTGTGTGCTACAATATCGGAACGTGGTCCTTGCACCATATCACACTGTGTCTGAATACCTTGCTCTGACTTGAAGCTAGGATCCTCATGGATTTCATTCAGGAAAACATATCTAAGTGTATAAAATCTGTGTATCATTCAGAGATAGGGGAATCATTTGCTCTTGTTGGTTGGATGGTTACTTTTTGTCCTCTAAAATTTAAGTGGGCTGGTCAGCAGCTTAGGCTTATTGCTGAGGTTGCCACGGGGCAGGATTTCCAGAGCATATTCGGCAGAAAATGGAGTTGGATATGTGTCAGTGTACCAGTCTAAAATGGGGAGGGGAAGAGGAAATACATCTTCTTATGTATCTAAATATCAGGATGGGGCGGATCTGGCTTCAGGGTTGACTGGATTTAGAACCTTAAATCCCATACGGTTATTATTTGTCCCTGTTATTCCCAGTTATTCGCTTTTCCCTCCTCTTTTTCTCTCCATCTCTCAACTAAGTCTCCCCCTGAATGTTGGCTTTTCTTCTGCCACAGACAGGCTTTCTCCACGTAGCAAGGAGTGTATAACAGAGCACTTAAAGTTACAGCCTGAGAGACAAGGGCAGTCTGTTTTCCAGATCTACCCTTTAATTCTTAGGGATATGTTCTGACAGGCCTGGCTTGGTTCATGTGCCCACCCTTTAGCCAGATTATGAGGCATATAATTTGCCAAGCATGGGTCATATGTTTGCCTACCCTTATGTCAGGATGCAAAGTGTTTGCATCAGAAAAAGGAAGGGTAGAATTATTGCATGACAGGTGACCATCCTAGCTTAAGTCTGCTCAAGACTCAAGTCCCCTACTAAGGGACTCTTGGGGAAGGGATTCTGTGCAGATATATATTTAAGAAATTTTAAAATAAAATTAATCCAGTTCCTTTACTTCAAGACTGCTCAGAACCTTTAATATGGGGGTGTCTGGGTGGCTCAGTCATTAAGCGTCTGCCTTCAGCTCAGGGCGTGATCCTGGAGTCCTGGGATTGAGCCCCACATCGGGCTCCTCTGCTGGGAGCCTGCTTCTTCCTCTCCCACTCCCCCTGCTTGTCTTCCCTCTCTCACTGGCTGTCTCTCTCTCTGTCAAATAAATAAATAAAATCTTTCAAAAAAATAAGAACCTTTAATATGGTAATCACATAGTGAATTTTCATGAACTGGATATGAAAAACAACATTTATTAATCTTTGTTGTCCCCATGATACTTTTTTCACAACTAAGTGTGCAGGTATTTGGAAAATATAACTCCAGAGAAACAACACTCATAAAGCTTATAGATTGTTTCCACTCATAAACGTTAAATGTTGTCACCCTAGGTTTCTGTCCTATGCAATCAGGTTGTGTGGTTAATAGAGCTATTCTGATTTCTATTTCACATTTTCTCGTTTGTTTAACAAATGTTTATTGGGTGCTTCAGCATGGTTCTAGGCACTGGGAACATCAGTGAATAAAACAGATAATAAGTGAGCCCCCACAGAATAATATCCTCATATAGAGACACTGCCAAAAATTAGATACACAATGGTAGGTGATAATGACTGCTCCAAAGAGAACTAAAGCAGAGTAGGGAAAAGAGAATAAAGGAGGAGCTAGAATAGTGGGCTGGTCATGGGAGACCTCTCAGGAGGTGACATTGGAATGCAGGCTTACCTGCAATGCAGGAGCTGCCACTCAAACATCTGGAGATGGAGCATTCCAGGCCAGTATGTGCAGAGGCTCTGGGATAGAAACACACCAGCATACTTGGGGTAACGCAGAAGGCCAAGGATCAAGGGAGTCAGGAAACATTTACTATTACCATGTTGTGGGGAAAGGGGAAAAGATTTGAGCGAACAGGTGAGAGTCTGAGCTGCTAAGCTGTGCTGGGCAAACCAAGCCGGCATCTGTGGGAAACATTTTTGCAGATGGATGATAGGGAAGAACTTAAGAGACTGTGGTGGTTTAGGTAATGTGGACATAAGCTAGGGCAGTAGCAGTGGGAAAGAAAGGAGGAAATCACTCAGCCTCCTATTACCAGATTGGTGTAACTACACACCCTTAGAGGGAGAGGAAGGATTGGGATGGGTGAATAGAGTTAACATCCTACATCCCAGTGCAATCACACATGGAGAAAGCAAGAAGACTGGTACACGAAGAGCTCAGTGATGAGTGGATTACTAAGGGCTTAAGTACCCAAAGAGCGGAAGATAAGGTCACAAAGGTTAGTGTGCATTTGGTGCAGAGACTACTGGGAACTACTGAAGGTTTTTGACCTAGAGAATGACCTGATCAGTGCAAATGTTTGAGGCACATGGATGTCTTTTGTTTTCCCCAGCTCATATCAACCCTTCACTGCTTTATGCCCCAGTCCCTCTGGACCCCGATGTAAGGCAAGGAACTGAGGTGCTTATTTGAACAAAGGCACTAATCATTAATAATGTCTAAATTCCAGAAGCTGCCACTTTCAACTCTCAAGCATTGGAAAGAAATTAATGACATTTCAAGACCTTAGGTTGAATAAGATAGAGTGATACCAAGAGGCACTATAGCACAGTGGTTTATAGTAGGAACTCGGTCTGGTTCTGGCCTTTCCTAGCTGAGTGATGGTCGAAAGGCTCTCTGTGAATCAGATGCCGCATCTATAAAATGGAAATAATAGTGGGACTTAGATAAACTATTTTTATGAAAATTAAATTAAAAAGCCATGCAAAATGTTTAGAGTGGTAACCAACACTCTAAAAACAAAATGGTACTATCTTTGTTAAGTCGACTTTTCTACTTATCCTCACTCTCCATGTTCCAAATCCCCACCTACCACCGTGACAGATCATCAAGTAAAAACTAAGGAAGGAAAAGCTAAATTGATGCTCATAATAACAGAAAGAGAAGGAAAAAGCCACTGGACTTGGGGTTAGAGAAAATGGTGGGGAGGCAGGGAGAGGAGCTTGATGTTTTAAAGCTGGACTGCCTAATATGGTAAAATTAATTTAAATAAGGTAAAATTTAAAATCCAGTTCCTCAACCATGCTGCTCTTGCTTCAGTGTGCAATGACCACAGTGGCTAGCTGTAACTCAGCAGATTCTATGCACACACCTAATTCTCTCCAGCTCTAAGTCTAGTGGCATAACAGCTCATTTGTTTTTACTGAATAGTATCCCATTGTATGGATGTATCTCAGTTTATCTATTTATCTACTTTTTTAAGATTTTATTTATTTATTTATTTGTCAGAGAGAGAGCACGAGCAGGGGGAGAGGCAAGCAGAGGGAGAAGCAGGCTCCTCACTGAGCAAGGAGCTCGATGCAGGACTCGATCCCAGGACCCTGGGGTCATGACCTGAGCGGAAGGCAGATGCTTAGCTGACTGAGCCACCCAGGCGCCCCCTATTTACCTATTGAAGGACTTCTTGGTTGCATTCAGTTTGTGTTGATTATAAATAAAGTGGCTATCAACATTCACGTGTTGGGTTTTATGTGGACATGCATTTTCTTACTGGTTCAGTAAATATCTGGAAGCAACATTATTAGAACAATTAGTAAGCCTATTTTAGCTTTGTAAGAAAGAGCAAAAGTCTTCGAAAGTGGCTATACTATTTTTGCATTCACCCCAACAGTGAATGAGACTTCCTGTTGCTCCACATCCTTGCTAGCAATGGATGTTGTCCATTTTTTGGATTTTAGTCATTCTAATAGTTATATAGTAGTATCTCACTGTTGTTTTAATTCGCATTTATGTAATGACAAATGACATTTAACATATTTGCCATCTTTATATTCTTTTTGGTGAAGTCCAGTTCAAATCTTTGGCTCATATTTTCCTTGGGTTGCTTCTTTTCTTATTGTTAAGTTTTAACATATGATCATATATTGTAGATACAAGTCCAATATTACATATACAGTTTGAAAATATTATCTCCCAATATGTTGCTTGTCTTTTCATTCCCTTAACAGTATCTCTTGCAGAACAGAGGTCTTTATTTTCATAAAGTCAACTCATCAATTTTTTCTTCTACACATTATGGTTTTGGCATTGTATCTAAAAGCTCATTATCAAACTCAAAGTCATGTAGATTTTCTTGTGTTTTTCCTAAAAGATTTATAGTTTTGCCTTTTACATTTAGATCTATGATATACTTTGAGATAACTTTTGGGAACCTTGTCAGAGCTGTTTCTAGGTTTGTATTTTTATATAGACATCTGGTTGTTCCCACATCAGTTGTTGAAAAGACTATCTTTTCTGTATTGATTTACCTTGCACCTTTGATAAAAATCAATCAACTATATTTGGGTAAGTCTTTTTCTCTTCCTTTGATCTGTGTGTCTGTCCTTTTGCCAGTACCATGTTTTCTTGATTTCTGTAACTTTATAGTAAATCTTAAAATCAGGTAGTGCGAGTCCTCCAACTTTGTTCTTCTTCAGTATGGTTTTCGCTATTTTAGGTGTTTTTTTTTTTTTCCAAATAAACTTTAGAGTCAGTTTGTTCATATCTACATTTCTTGCTGGAATTTTTATTAAAATTGTGTTGAATTTAGAAATCAATTTGGGAAGAATCGCCAGCTGAATAATATGGAGTCTTCCTATCCAGGAACATGGACTCTCTCTCTATTTATTTATATCTTCGTTGATTTCTTTCATCAGAATTTTGTAGTATTTTACATTTAGATCCTATAAATATTTTGTTAAATTTATACCTAAATGTGTGTGTGTGTGTGTGTGTGCGTGTGTGTGTGTTGCAACTGTGAGTGGAATTTTTTTCAAATTCCACTTGTTCAAATAAGATACCTAGGAATAAACCTAACTGAAGAGGTAAAATACCTGTACTCTGAAAACTATAAAACACCAATGAAAGAAATTGAAGAGGACACAAAGAAATGAAAAGACATTCTATGTTCATGGATTGGAAGCATAATAATTGTTAAAATGTCTATGCAACCCAAAGCAATCTATACATGTAATGCAATCCCTATCAAAATACCAATAGCATTTTTCACAGAGCCAGAACAAACAATCCTAAAATTTGTATGGAACCACAAAAGACACCAAACAGCCAAAGCAACCTTGAAAAAAAAAAAAAAAAAAAGCAAACCTGGTGGCATCACAATTCTGCACTTCAAGTTATATTATAAAGCTGTAGTGATCAGAGCAGTATGGTAGTGGCACAAAAATAGGAACATAGATCAATAGAACAGAATAGAAAACCCAGAAATGAACCCACAATTACGTGGAAAATTAATCTTTGACAAATCAGGAAAGAAGATCCAATGGGAAAAAGATAGTTTCTTCAACAAATGGTGTTGGGAAATCTGGACAGTGACATGTAAAAGATTGAAACTGGACCACCCTTCAAAATGGATTGAAGACCTAAATGTGAGACCTGAAGCCATAAAAATCCTACGAGAGAACATAGGCAATAACTTTTTTGACATCAGCCATAGCAACAGATTTCTAGACGTGGCTCTCAAGACAAAGGAAACAAAACCAAAAATAAACTGTTGGGACTACATCAAAATAAAAAGCTTCCCCACAGTGAAGGAAACAGTCAACAAAAACTAAAAGACACCTATGGAATAGGAGTATTTGCAGATGACATATCTGATAAAGGGTTAGTATCTAAAATATATACAGAACTTACAAAACTGAACACCCCCCAAAAATGAATAATCCAATTAAAAAAAGACAGAAGATGTGAATACACATCTTTCCAAAGAAGCCGTACAGATGGCCAAAAGACACATGAGAAGATGCTCAACATCATTTATCCTCAGGGCAATGCAAATCAAAGCTACAACGAGCTGTCACGTCACACCTGTCAGAATGGCTGAAATGAAGAACACAAGAAACAACAGACGTTGGTGAGGACGTGGAGAAAGGGGAACCCTCTTACGCTGTTGGTGGGAATGAAAATGGGTGCAGCACTCTGGAAAACGAATTAAATGGGTGCTAGGGATTAAGGAGGGCACTTGTGATGAGCCTCAGGTGATGGATGGAATTACTGAATCATTATATTGTATACCTGAAACTAATATTACACTGAACGGTAACTAACTGGAATCTAAATAAAAACTATGTTCATGATAAATACTGGCCTGTACTTATCCTTTCATGGTTAACGTCTTATCTAGTTTTGATATAAGGGCAGTGCTAAACTCAAGAATATTTCAGACTTTTGAAATATTCCCTCTGCTGGTGTTTTCTGGAAGGGATTATAAATAATAAGTATAATTTCTACCTTAAAAGTTTGCTTAAATTAATCAGTGAACTCATTGGAGGTCTAGCTTTCTGTTTTTTGAAAGGCTGTTAATTATTGATTCAAGTTTTTTAAGTGGATATAGGGCTATTCTGGTTATCTGTTTATCCACGTGCATTTTGGTAGTTTGTGTCTTTCCAGAAATTGGTCTGTTTCATCTAAGTTAGCAAATTTGTGCCCATTGACCTGTTCATAACATTCCTTTATTATCTTTTAAGTGTCCAAGGAGTCAATAGGAATGAATCTTTTTTCATCTCCGATGTCATAATTTGTGTCTTTTCTCCTTTTTTTCTTGGTTAGCCTGACTAGAGGTTTATCAATTTTATTGATTTTTTTCAGAGAATTAGCTTTTGATTTCATGGATTTTCTTCATTGCTCTATGTTTCACTCTCATTGATTTTTGTTCTGATTTTTATTATTTCTTTTCTTAGGTTTGCTTTAGATTTAAACTGCGCTTCTTTCTCTAGTTTTCTATTGAAGAATTTTAGATTATAGATGTTAGAGTCCTCTTCTAATATGTGCATTTAATGCTACAAATTTCCTTCTAAGAACTATTTTCATTATATCCCACGTATTTTGATGTTGTATTTTTATTTTCATTTAGTTCAAAATATTTTTATAAATTTCTCTTGAGACTTCTTTGACCTATGGTTGATTTAAAAGTGTGTTAATTTTCAGATATATGGGAATTTTTTCAAATATCTTCCTTGTATTGATTTCTAGTTTAATTCCATTGTTGTCTGAGGACATATTTTGCATAAATTCTATTGTTTTAAATCTCTGAAGGTGTGTTTTATGCCCTAGGATGTGGTTTCTCTTGGTGAATGCTCTATGTGAATGTGAGAAGGGCGTACATTCTGCTGTTCTTAGATGGATTATTCTATAAATTCAATTAGATCAAGTTGGTTGGTTGTGCTATTCAAACGACTACATCCTCATGATTTTCTGCCTGCTTGATCTGTCATGTACTGACAGAGGGATATTGAAGTATCCACCTGTAGTGGTGGATTTCTCTGTTTTCCTTACAGTTGTCTTGGTTTTTGCTTCATGTATTTTGATACTCTCTTCATAGATGCATATTCATTTAAAATTGCCATGTCTCTTTGGAGAATTTTACCTTTTATAAATAGGTAATGCCCCTCTATATCCCTGATAATCATTCTTGCTTTCAAATCTGCCTTATCTGAAATTAACTTAGCCACTCCTTCTTTTCATTAATATTAGTTTGGTACATCCTTTGCCACTCCTTTTCTTTCTTTTTTTTAAAGATATCATATATTTATTTGACAAAGAGGGCTAGAAAGCACAAGCAGGGGGGGAGTGGCAGAGAGAGAGAGAGAGAGAGAGAGGGAAGCAGGGAACCCAACTCAGGGCTTGATCCCAGGATCCCGGAATCATGACCTGAGCCAAAGGCAGACACTTAACCAACCTAGCCACCCAGGCACCCCTATTTTGCCATCCCTTTTCTTTTAGCTTGAATCTATTAAGACTAAAAAGATCAAGGTTCTAGACATTTTGGTTTCTAGTGAGGGTTCTCTTTCTGTTTTGCAGATGGTCATCTTCTCTGTATGTCCTCACATGGCCTTTCTTTGGTGCATCCACATAGAGTGGGTAGGGAAGGACAGAGGGAGGGCATTCTAATATCTCTTCTTATAGGACACTAATCCTACTAGATCAAGAGCCCATGCTTATGACCTCATCTAACCATAATTACTTCCTTAGAGGGCCCATCTACAAATACAGCCATGCTAAGAGTTAAGGCTTCAACATATGAATTTTGAGGAAACACATTCATTCCATCACAAATACTGTATTTCATTCCATCAGCTAGAGAGAGCTGAGGGAAATGCTCTTATCACAACTAAGATAACTGAGGTAAGACTTTGAAAAAGTCTTTTCCCCTAGACTGCAGACCTTTGTTATGTAGAAGGCTCTAGACAAATTTCACAATAATTATTCTTTCTCTACCTCTTCCAGAGTCACAAGGATATTTTTCTTAGACCTTCACTATGAGAATCTGGTGGATTCCTAGATACAGAAGCCCCAGAATTATCTGGGTCTTCTGAAGACTGTGGCACCCAGGAGTTTCTCACTCTAAAGCTAGTCCACACTCAGCCTCCAGCAGTTCTTCAAAGTTTTCAAATAAATGTTCTCACCGGTTTATAGCTCCAGCAGCTTCTTCCCCAGATAAGCAGATGTCGACTGTGTCTCTCTGGATGACCCTGTCTCTTTGTATTTGGGAGTGACAACTTCAGTACTCTGATGCGTACAACAAATTCCTTGATTTCCAGTTTGTCTGTATTTTTCCTGGCGTAATAATGAGAATGTTAACTCCCACGCTCTTACCTTTCTAAGCTGAAACCAGAAGGGATGGTATAGATTTAAACAAAATCCCCATAGCTGCTACAGCGCTGGGACAAGTTTCATAGCATAGAAGAGATGCCTTAGATTCCCAGCTCTTCTGCAGCCTCTATCCACTTTGAAATAAACAACTGGAAGCTGTAACAACTGACTCATCCATCCTTTTGGGCTCATATTCACAGGCAGCTATTTGAGAAAGGGACCCTGTTACCTTTCCTTTCTACCATGAAGGTTGTAACCCTGAGGTTACAGAGATGGTTATTTATGTGGGTCCTCAGCAAACAGCTTCTGTGACTCCTTTTCTATTTCCTGTACTTCCTCGCACAGAAGATTGGGTGAATTTATGTTTATATGATGTTCTCAGACCGTCCTGTTGTTTAACAAGGCACTTAGCCCCCAAGCAGTGCTCTCTTTCCCTCCAAATGAATTCTGGAAAAACCTGGGTCTTGACCATGAGTGATAGGCACCTAATTCAAAACTGTTCTGGATTTTTCTTGTGCTTGGTGGCTGTTTTTATGGAGCAGAAATAAATGTTGAGGCCTGCCTCTCATTAGCTTGTTCTTCACATATTCAAAAGTTACAAGGTCATTACCACAGAAGGTACAATCACGTACAGTCACCTCATTTATAAAAGCAGTCTCCACGGAACACAGGCGTGTGGGGCTTGATGTGTGTATTAGCTGAGGAGGGGCATTTGTTACTTACGAAAAGCCACAGGGATCACATAACAGAACACAGACATAAAACCCAGACTCTCTGTGCTCTATATAAAATGGAAAGAAAGCCACGAGAGAAAAATAGGATCCATCACTTATGCTCTGCCCTAAGTTGTCTGGGTGGTTTATGATCATTCATTAGTTATTCTTCACAGCACACTTTGGGAGAAAAAGGATTGCGTTCATTCAGAGGAAGGAGTATGAACTTTGAATCAGGCATTGTAGTCTTTTTGTACCTTTTCCATCCCACCCTGCAAAAACCCCTGGATAGATGAAATCCTTAGATGATGGAAGAACTCAGAGTGAAAGAAAGATAGGAATTTTCTGCTCACAACTTGCATCTGATGATAGGAATTCTCCTTCAGAGGAATAAAGAAAACACATTCTGATGATGGCCCATTGGACTTTGAGGATGTCTTCAGTCAGGTGTCAACAGTTATGCTTCTGGATTTGGGCTCTGACAAGTCTTTTCAGAGCCATATTGCTCCTGGCTTGTTTACAGGTGTCCCCAGTGTATAAATTCTCTCTATGGACTCAGTTGAAAAAAACCGTCAAGGAGCAGAAAAGTCAAGAATTGGACAGTTATTTGGCTCATGAGAATATTATAGGACATCCGGATCATTCATGTAGAGTTTTTGCCTACGCTGCTTTAGAAAATTGCTTTGACTCTCCATTTTACTTTTACTGGTAAAATATCATCCTGATACCTGCGAACAAGAGCCTTGTGCTGTGTGAGTATCTGTGAGAGGTGCAAAATGTGCTCTGTTCTGAAGACCGACCTCAGAGGTAGCCATTTCAGGGAACTATCTTGCCTATTTCCAAATTAGGTCAGATCTGAAGAACCAGTAAATAGCAGCTTCTTGGAAGAGGGCCAGGGGCAGAGCAAACTCTACGAGCTCTGGATTGAATCAAGGGCTTTATGAGTTGGGTTTGGAATTTTTTAGGAGAGCGAAGTCCTGCCCATTTGAGAAACCACCCTCCCCCCAGTTTGGTGTATGTTCTGACTCAGAAGCAAATTAACTCCTGTTAACTGTGGGCCTTTGAAATTTTCTCTTAACATCTCAGCCGGTCAACGCATGCCTCCTGAGCAGAACACGTAGCCCTGGGAAGGAGAGGCCTCCGCTTTTGGGTGGCACCAAGTCATTTCCTAGTTTTGCCAATTATTTCTTATGTGTTGGAGTTATTTATTGCTTTTAAATCCTGTTTCCTGGTTTTTAAATTTTTTCTAAGTTTTTATTTAAATTCCAGTTAGTTACCATTCAGTGTAAAATTAGTTTCAGGTACACAATTTAGTGATTCCACACTTACATACATCACCCAGTGCTCATCAGGACAAGTGCACTCCTTAATCCCCATCACCTATCTCACCCATTCCCTCAGCCACCTCCCCTCTGGTAACCATCAGTTTGTTCTCTATAGTTGAGAGTCTGTTTCTTGGTTTGTCTCTCTCTTTTTCCCCCCCCATATTATTATTTGTTTTGTTCTTAAATTCCACATATGAGTGAAATCATATGGTATTTGTCTTTCTCTAACTGACTTATTTCCCTTAGCGTAATACAATCTAGCTCCATCCACATTGTTGCAAATAGCAAGATTTCATTCTTTTTGATGGCTGAATAATATTCCTGTGTGTGTGTGTGTGTGTGTGTGTGTGTGTGTATACTACCTCTTCTTTATCCATTCATCAGTTGATGGACGTTTGGACTCTTTCCATAATAAGGCTATTGTTGATAATGCTGCTATAAACATCGGGGTTCATGTATCCCTTTGAATCTGTATTTTTGTATCCTTTGGCTAAATACCTAGTAGTGCAATTGCTGGTCTGCAGGCTGGTTCTATTTTTAACTTTTTGAGGAAATTCTTTACTGTTTTCCAGAGTGCCTGCACCCATTTTCATTCCCACCAACAGTGTAAGACGGTTCCCTTTTTTCCACATCCTCAGCAACATCTATTGTTTCTTGTGTTCTTGATTTTACTCATTCTGACAAGTGTGAGGTGATACCTTGTAGTTTTGATTTGTGTTCCCCTGATGATGAGTGATGTTGAGCATCTTTTCATGTGTCTTTTGGCCGTCTGTATGTCTTCTTTGGAAAAATGTCTATTTCATGTCTTTGGCCTATTTTTTAATTGGACTGTTTGTTTTTTGGGTGTTGACATTGGCTGTAGCAACTTCTTACTAGATATGTCTCCTGAGGCAAGGGAAACAAAAGCAAAAATAAACTATTGGGACTTCATCAAAATAAAAAGCTTCTGCACAGCAAATGAAACAACCAACAAAACTAAAAGGCAAACTATGGAATGGGAGAAGATATTTAAAAATAACGTATCTGATAAAGATTAGTATCCGAAATATGTAAAGAACTTATAACACTTATGGGGCTTTTTTTTGTTGGAATAATAATAGTCTAATAATAGTAACGACATTGTGGTAAGTTGTAAGATTTAAATGAGATGGAGAAGCAGCGTTTTTCCTGGCACATTATAAGTGCTCAGTAAATATTTAACGCAATCGCAGCTCCATTGTTGTTGTCAGACTTGTAGTTGCCATCTTACTTAGATGAACTGCCTTGTGAAAATACTGAATGCGTTATGCTAGTTTGGGTGTACCTAGTTAGTTCAAATCCAGAACAAAATTGAGAAGTTGGCATTTTGTTACCTTTCTTCCCTCCTTTACTGAAGAGCTTTCTCTTTTACCCTCTGTCTCTCTCAAATAGGAGAGGAACCCTGATAAGTTGTCCATAACTTATTGTAAATTACTCTGAGTAAAAAAATCCTCCTGAGAGTTTTTGAATTTGGAAAGAAAAAGCTGATTTTTAGAGAGGCCCTCCCCCAACCTCTCTCCCATCCTCCAAATCTCTCCCTCCTTCCCCCAAACACATACTGTCCAGGAGACATGTTTGAAGTTAAATTTTTGTTGAAGTTCCATAGGCTCATTAATTTCTATAACCTTGAAATAAGTTTAAATAAAACCACATTCCTACCAAAATTATCCTTTACCATCACTAAGCCTATTTAAAAAAACAAATAAGAAAAATGTTGGTTAAACACTATATATTAAACATAAGCACAGCTTTGGAATTCAGCTTTTTTATGGAAATTGATCTATCTTTGCACCTGTGTACCTCTTTGACCTTTCAACCTTGGAAATAAAATAGCCAGTTTATGAGCAAAATTAGTTTATTCAAGAATAACTAAATAGCAGAAGAACTGCAATACAGGACATGCAGAATATGGCAAAGCATAGGTGAAGCCAGGGAACAGAGGAGAAGAATATTATTTTATAGAGGAAAGAAGGCAATTGGGAGGAGCTATTTGAAACGACAGTCCATTGGAGGAGAGCAGGAGTTCAGATTTGTAACAACTTTTCATTAGCTAAGTTGCAGTGATTCTCATTGGCTTGGTTATTGATGGGCAAGGAGAATATCTTCCTTCTTCTTGTCAGATTATGTAAAGTAAGCTTCCAAGAGTGGTACCTGTGAGAGTACCCCCTTCAGGACTTCCCAACTCCATTTTAAATGACAGTTTTCCTTTATTCATTTTTACAACCTTTAAAGTCTTAAATGTTAGAGCCACTCGAAGGCAATTACTGTGCCAACCTTATCTGAAAAAGCAAAATTTATGCAAGTAAAATTATCCCACAATTGAATTAACATTGGATGACAAAACAAGGAGTATACTAGAAGATGCGTGTGCTCTATTGAGACTTTGAAAATATTGTTTTGATGATTTGAAAAGAAAAGAATGCTTTGGAAGTTGTTTCTAATTAGACAGACATTTGTCTAATTTATAGCTGAAGGATCTTAAATGGCCCTAAAGCTTCTTCAAATTGAGGAAAGTTTCTGTTTTGTTGCTAAGATACATACATCTTTACAAAGGCATGTGGTAAATAAACAGGGGCCTCTCTGGAAGAAGTCAGCAGTGGTTGTTGAAGTTCAAAATATATTTCTGGACACTTTTCAGTGTGAGAATATCTAAATTTTTAGATTAAGGATAAGCATTTTCTGACACAGTTCCCCCTGTAAATATACTGCTTACTCTATTTACATCATCCATCCTGAATTACAAATTAATTCATTCAAATCATTTATTCCTCCATGAAGTTGAGATGCTTACATCAAGAAATTTATAGTTCTATTGAGCTGTTGTCCCAGTTCACTGCTCTTTTGGGCATTGAGGACTCACTTTCAGACTCCTGCCTTGGCTCTTAGTGGGATCAAGTTCCAGGTTTGTTGATGAGTAAAATACCCTCTCAGACACTTGGGGCAAAGTCTCCTTTCAATGCTAAAAAAGATGACAAAATTCTTTTTGTCTTTTCCTTAAAACATAAGAGAGAGTACAGTAGATGCAACACGATGTAATATGGCTCAAAACGAGGATAGCCCATCCTTCACTGTTCTTTACTAAATTTGTCCACAGGATGCCCCAGGATTTAGGATCTCTGTGTATGGAAACTGGTTGAGGCAAAGATCTGTTATTTAAGTTACCTTAGTTTTTTGTTTTTTTTTTTTTTAATTTATTTATTTGACAGAGAGAGAGCACAAGCAGGGGAGTGGGAGAGGGAGAAGCAGACTCCCCACGGAGCAGGGAGCCTAATGCGGGGCTCGATCCCAGGACCCTGAAATCATGACCCGAGCCAAAGGCAGATGCCCAACCAACTGAGCCACCCAGGCGCCCCTAAGTTACCTTAGTTTTTATGACTTGCTTACAGAAGGTGATTTTGACGTCACTTGTTTAGTGGCATCTTGAACAGCCTCAGTACCATGGAAGAGTCCATTACTGGTTATCATTTGTTGGTTACTGGTTATTGGCTTGTATAGCAGGTGGGAAAGAGCAACAAACATGTACAAAAGGCGAGTGTAAACATCTATTCCCTTCCCATCTGGTGTGCTGAAACATGAGCCCTGAATGCCTGATTGCAGACATGTTAAGAAAGTGACAATGTTTGCCCTTTGATACAATCTCGAGTAGCCTCATTCATCTGCTCCATGTGCTGTATTTAAAATGATCAGTTTTGCTGTATCCCATGATGTGAACATGTTAGGGAGGATTGCTCTCCATCAGTGGTTCTCAACCTTTAGCATACATCAAAATCACTTGGAGGACTTACTAAAACAGATTTCTGCTATTCCCTCAGAGGTTCAAATTCAGTAACTCAGGGGCCTGAGAATTTGCATTTCTAGTAAGTGTCCAACTGGTGCTGTTGCTGCTGGTCTAGTCATGTGCTTTGAAAACCACTACTCCAGATGTTCTTAGAAAAAAACAAAAAATCCAGTGGAATGAAAGAAACAGGAGTGTCAAAGAATCTCAGTCATGCCTTGCCTTATCTTGGATTGCTAACTGGATATGAAATGAGAGGTTGCTTTTAAAGGATTTTTTTCAAATCTCCAATTCTGTGAACCTTGTGCAGTTTGTGATATCTCTGATTCCTGTATTTCTCCATCAATTTTTCCGTATCTTATATTTTGGAAATCTATTTTCCATTTTTAAAGACACAGCTTAGGACTCATTCTGATTCAAGTGCACATTACACCACTCATCATTTTTTCAAAATTGAATCAATTTAAACTCAAATCTTCTATAATCTTAGGTAGGCTGACCCAGTTTGCCCAGGACTACAGGACACAGGACTTCCGTTGCTACAGTTAGGAAAGTCCTGGGGAGGCCAGGATGAGTTGGCCACCTAATTTAGCAGTCTGGCCAAATTTTGGTCAACTCTAAACATAATGAGAACGTACCTTTGTCATCTAAATCACTTAAGTAATACCCATATTAGGAATGTACCATATTCTCTTTATTCTCTAGATACAATTGAATAAATAAATGTTAACATTTATTTTTCTCTAACATATCTTACTGTTATATTGTTTTCATATTTAAAAAAATTATTATCTATTGCCTTTACCAGATTGTTAGAATCATTCAAGAAAGAAAATGGTTTTTATGCTGCAGATCTCCTGTATATCTGGTGGGAAGAGGAAGATCTTTGACTTTATACAATTTGCTAAAAGACAGATTTGAAACACTAAATTAACCCTGACCTATAGCCAAAATTGGCTCTTAAAACTCACATGTTTGGGAGTAAACAAAGCCATTTATTTCTGAAGGCTTTCCATCTCATCTCTCTTCTGGGAGATTAATTCCATGAACTTTGCTAAAATAGTATGATTTGCCAGCAGCAGGAAAAGTGTAACAAATTAATTATAGATGTATGTTAAATTACTTTCATTACCATCTCTGGTTTAGGGATAGGCTCACGTGACTGGAATGACTGATCAAAGTCTTTTGATCCATCCCCATAGCAAGAGATACTTTTGTTCTGCTTGTAATGCAGTTCTCAGATAAGGGAAGAAGCCAAGCTCTGATTTGAAGAGCTGTTCGCAGATTCCTGAGGAAGGAATATGACTGTTTCAGTGTGAGGTATTCAAGTACACATGTAGGTATGATCTTGGTTGTCATGGGTTCCACTAGCCTTGGGTTTCAGAGGTCACATAAATACTAAGACTTTTGCCAACTTCAGCGCCTCAGTTTTCAGTCCTCACTGCTCACTTTGAAGTTTGTGGAAGGCCTTGGGATTTCTCACATTTCTCACAAGCTGCTCCCCAGCTCTACTGCCAAGCCCTCCTCGTTGTTCCTACTAGCGGGTATTTGGTCTGGGCCTCGGGGATTCGTGTTACTTCCTAACCAAAGAAACTTTAGCTCTTTACAGTGAAGCTAAGGCTAGAATTCATGGGAGATATAGAATTTTACCTTAGCCACTGTGTGAGACGTCAGGCAACTTAGTATACTTCAACCTCAGTTTTCAGGGGCTAAATAAACAAATGGATAATGACCAGATCATATCTAAAAATAGAACTCCAATCCACAATCTGCAGCAACCACCCCAGGAAGCCAAACCACAATGTCTATAGCAATCAGCCCCAAACAGTCAGTACTTAATCAATAACTGATAGTTTCTCTAATATGTGTGCCTGCCTCTAACTTAGGGTCAGAAAGAGAAAGCCAAATATGCTCCCCTAAACCAATCCCATAAGGTGCCCTGCTTCTACTCAGCCCTTCTCCAGTTTCCCCATGTGAACAGCCTCCAACCAGTGCACACTGGAAGCCTTCCCTTTGTCCACTTTGCCAATCTTATGTCAACTTAGACAGGAGAGTTTCAAAGTTAAAACAAGATTTTAAAACTGGAGACAGACTCAACACCAAAAAAGAAAAAAAAAACACCAAAAAACAAACAAACAAAAACAGCCATATAATACAATTTAAACATGGGAACAGGACCCATATAAAACTTTTTCCAAAGAAGACATACAGTTGGCAAACAGATACATGGAAAAATGCTCAACACCACTAACCATCAAGGAAAAGTAAATGAAAACCACAATGAGATACCACCTCACACCTGTCAGAATGGCTAAATAAAAAAAAAAAAAAGACAAAAAATAACAAGTATTGGTGAAGATGTGGAAAAAAGGGAATCCTCATTCACTGTTGGGAATGTAAATTGGTATAACCACCGTGGAAAACAGTATAGAGTTTCCTCAAAAAGTTAAAAATAGAAACACCATATAATCTAGTAAATCCACCATTGGGTATTTACCTTAGAAAAACTAGAACACGAATTCAAAAAGATATATGTACTCCTATGTTTATTGCAGCATTATTTACAATAGCCAAGATAAGGAAGGAACTTATGTGTCCACAGATAGAGGAATAGATAAGGAGGATGTGCTTATCTAGATATAGATATAGATAGATATATTAAAGTTATAGATTATATCTATATCTATATAATGGAATATCACTTAGCCATAAAAAGAGGATGAGAACTTGCCATTTGCAACAACATGGATGGACCTAGAGGGTATTACGCTAAGTGAAATAAGTTAGACTGAGAAAGAAAAATAACATATGATTTCACTCATATGTACAATCTAAAACAAAGCATAGCAAAGCAAAACAAACAAACGAGCAGAATCAGACCTATAAGTGAAAAGAACAAACTGATGGTTGCCAGATGGTTGCCAGAGGGGATGGGCAAAATGGATGAAGGGGAGTGGGAGATATAGGCTTTCAGTTATCAAGTGAAGAAGTCATAGGAATAATGGGCACAGCATAAGGAATGGAGTCAATGATACTATAATAGTGTATGGTGACAGATGGTAGTAGCTACACTTGTGGTGAGCATAGCATGGCATACAGAGAAGTCGAATCACTGTGTTGTTCACTTGAAACTAATGTGACATGGTGTATCAACTATACTCAAAAAAATTAAAGAAAAAAAACCCTGGAAATAAAATACTTGCATCTCCACAGAACAAAATCTACAAAGTAACCTGTGTCCCTCCAGAGTTAAAAAATAGCCCAGTGAATAGAAAATCAAGCCCAGCAGGTCACCAAAGGAACATCTGGTAATCCTTTTGCTCATTTCTAAGTTTCATATTTTCTGACAAAACTCTAGTCCAGATGAGAAAGCCTGAGGTTTGGAGAGGTTCTATAACTGGCTCAAAGTCACAGGGCTCCTTGGTGCTAAGACTCAAGTCAGAACTAGAGACTCTGAGCCCTGAAGTCTCTGCAAAAGAACAATGGTCTTACTTCTTCTACCCCACCACATCTTATTCCACACAGAGGGTATAGTTGCTGCCTGTCTCCTGCAGACAATCTACAAAAAGAGCATCTTCTACTTCCCTCTGCCTGTAGGTACGTGTGGCCCACTCCGGAGGATGGCTGGAAATACCTGAAAGCTCATGTCCCTGGGATGATCCCCAAGCAATGACAGAGAAGTACCGATGGATAAATAGGATTCATACCGAGCTTCCCTGTCCTTGATGAGACATTTCTGAGAGATGTTCTACAGACTCTCAGTCTCCAGCAAGGATGAGTTCTGGTTGCCCTCAGAAGTAGCCTGATCGTTAACATCTGCTTCACTGGCGTTCATCCCTTCCCTGTCTTACTCCCCAGTCCTTCACCATGTGATCTTGGGATTACCTCCCAAATAGGTCACTTGCAACCAAATCCTGGCTCAGGGTTTACTTTAGGAGGAACCTAAACCAAGACAGAAAGGGAGCCTGGTTTTAGAAATAATTCAACATTGCAGATCTACTCATCAAAACATCCATTGTCTATAATGGTTTGAATGAAATGCAAACATTATAATCAGATAAGAAAATGACAGATGTTGCAAAGAATACAATTCGTCAGGAAAGATTCTTTTTAATAAATCATTTGTCATCAAATTACATACCTTTCCTTATGAGGGTTTTGGAGCCAGAATTACGAGTCTGTGTGTGTGTCTTCAAATCCTTTAATCCTGTGTAGATATTCAAAATAGATTGGAGAAATTTAATTAACCTTTGATGATTGTACGTTCCACTCACATTTTAAAAGCAAATACTTTAGAATTTTAAATACAAAAGGTAGTAAAGTCACAATTTCAAAGACCACATAAAATACCTTGTGAATACCTTAATACACAAAACTTCAGAAATAGACATAAATAGCCCTGAGATCATAAAGAAAGGGAGTAGGAAGCAGAAATGAAAAAAGTACTTAATTACTGAAATGACACATTTACACTCTCAGAAGTAGATCTTCAAGCAAATATTGATAATGGTGAATGATACTTTTTAGTACCAGCTAAGAATCTGGGAGTTCCCCAAATGTCTCAGGTGAGAATTGGTTGTCTCATGTTTGCAAGGTCACTTAACCTCATTCAGGTGTGTCATATATGTCTAATATGCCGTCCATCCCCCAACATCAGTTACTGTCTAATGATCAAATAGTGAAACAAATTAGGAAGTGTATGTTCCTTTGTATGGATGTATATGTAGGCAAGTTGTATGTGTGTGTATATCCTAATTACAAAATATATCCATGTTAGAAAGCAATTAACATTTAGAAAAAGACCAATGACCCTATAAATATACTCCAGAAATTAATCTTTCAGCATGTATAACCCGTATTTATTATATTTTTAAATAAAACACATTTATATATGTAAATGCACATACAGAACAGAATTTGGCTCAAAATGTATTAACTGTTTGATATCCTGAATTTTTCACTTATTATGAGTATTTTTCCATGTCATAAAATATTTATTGAAAACAGCCTATGCTTGACTTCTAACCATCTCACTGTATTTATATCCCATAATTTATTAAATTTCTCCTATCATTAGACATTCCTGTTGTTTGCAGATATTTGCCATTATAAATAAGGCTGCAATTAGCATCTTTATTTATTGTCTTTATCTCTTGATTAGTGTCTTGTAATCAATTACTACAAGTGGAATTTTCTGAGACATGATGATGACACATTACTAAATTATTCATCTGTATAACTTACATCTTCTTGTAAGCAGTATGTAACAGTTATTCTTTAATCACATCCTTAGCTTTGTATATTAATATTTTTAATTTTTTCATTTCGATACATGAAGAGTCTCTCAGTTCTTAAATTTAGATATATTTGTTTATTACTGAATGTTTATGTCATTTATCCCTTTTTCTTTATAGTTTTAAGGGTTCTATCTATTTTCATAGTATTATTCCTTTGTCTTCATTTAACCAGTATTTATTGAGCATCTATTTATACTAATCTTTATGCTAGGCCCAGGAGACAGGGTATTGAACAAAATAGTAGTATCTTCTCTTCTCATAAAGTTTACAGTCTGTGGGAGGCGGACAGTTGAACAGATGGGTTTAGAGGAGGAGAACAAGGTGTTATGGAAACCTAAAAGATTAGCCCTGTGCAGAAGAGTAAATATAGCAAGCCTGACACTGGTTAGCCTTAAAGCTCCTGCTTCCCAGTTTGGCCCTTGGATTTCATGAGCGTTCTAACCATTCTCTGCTAAGAACGGTTACTGTACCTGAACTGCTTGTACACACAATGTGATGTATGGAGTCTGAAACCGTAGCTCATGCCAGCTGCCCTCATGAGCATCCGCCAGGAAAAACCCTGGACACTTAGTCTCTCATAAGTTTCCCTGGTAGGTTACAGTTCACATGGGTTGTCACAACTTGTTGGCAGGAGAGTTAAACATGTTCTGTGTGACTCCACTAAGAGAAGACCCTTGAAAGACCCTTGGATCTAGCTTCCTCTAGACTTCACCCCAGGAAACTTCTGCCTTTGTTGATTTTGATTTCTAACTTTTTTGCTGTAATAAATCTTAGCTGTGAGTATGACAATGCATAGACATTTGGAATCCTTTTGGAGACCATGGACACAACCACCTAAAAAGTAACACTGCTCTACCCTTTCCTCACAAAGCTTAAAAGCAAGACCTGAAAGGATCACAGCATGTCAAGCAACTTAACCATGTCTCAAAACAAAGCTGAAGAATAACTTTACAGGGGGAAAACAAGACTCAGCACCCAACTAACTAAAATTCCCAATGTCTGGTGTCCAATCAAAACATACCAAGCTTGCAAAAAAGGAGGAGAATGTAACTCATAACGATGAAAAAAATCATTCAAAACTCATCTAGAAATGACACAAATGATACACTAATAGACAAGGACATTAGAGCAGTTATTTGACCAGTCTGTCTATACAAGAAGGTAGAGGAAAGATTGACTATGTTAAGTAGAGAAGTTATAAGAAGAAAAAAGGACCAAAACCAAATTACTAGAGATGAAAACTACAATGTCTGACATGAAAAATACACGTAATAGGAAAATAATTACAGATTGGACATTGCAGAGGAAGAGATTAGTGAATTTGGAAGACATAGCAGTAAGAACTACCCAAAATAAATTAGAGAGATAAACGGCTATAAAACCTGAAAAAGGTATCAGTGAACTGTGGGAAACTTCAGTCAACCAAAATATGTGTAAACAGAGTCCCCAAAAGGAGAGGATAGGAAGGATAAGACAGAAAAAAAAAAAACATTTAAAATTTTCATTTTTTAATTGAAGTATGGTTGAAATATATTAGTGTCAGGTATAAAACATAGTGATTCAACAACTATATACATTATGAAATGCTCACCACAGCAAGTATAGTTACCATCTGTCACCATACAACATTATTCCATTGACTGTATTCCCTATGCTTTACTTTTTATATCCATGACTTATTCATTTTATAACTGAAAGTTTGCACCTCTTGATCCTCTTCATCTGTTTCATCCAAGCTCACCTCACCCCCTCTCCCTCCTATTCCGCCATGTTTCCTCTGCCCATTTGAAAAATTTTGAAAATATGCAAAGTGCCACAAGAGAGAAGTAGGGAGGAGACAGCTACCCATGAGGCAAAGTTTGGCCAGTAAGAGATGAGATTAACAGGAACCATTTGTAATTTCCCTCTTAATTCCTCTTTCTCTTGTACTGTTCTGGAATACCTGTATACTGTACAGCCTTTCAAGAGGTAACCTACTTGGGCAAGTGACTATGTTTGTTCACATCTGGTGAAGAAGTGGACACCTGAGTGATGCACCACCTTGTATTTTCCTTCCATCCTTCCCTGGCTCACATTTCTTTTCCTCCACTCCCACTGCCCTGGGATTGCATGTCCCTTTAAAGCATTAGCATTTGAGTATCACCTCAAGCTTCAGTTTTGAGGGAACCCCAACTAAGACAGTGCAATTCAGGAAAGGAAATTATCACATAGGATAAGATGACAATGAGATAGACAATTGAAGCCCTAACAAGAGTGGAAAATGTTGATGTGCTGTGGAAAATTGGCATGAAATAAGAATATAAATAGGATTGCTGGAGAAACTACACCAGCTGTCTGAGGTCAGTGACCACAAACCCGTATTGGCCACAGTCTGCACAGCTCTGTCCATCCAGCACTTCTCAGTAATCTGTGTATGTGGGCGGTGCACTCTGGGACTCATCCAAATGTGGATGGAGTTTCAGTCAATCAGATGTAAGGGAAGACCAAGAGGTCAAGGAGGTTAAGGATATTTGCAAGGTGTAGTGATTAAAGAGAGACAACATAAGAAGGTGGCTGGAAGGGGAGCCAGAAAGAATTGTAGGTTTTAGTATGGAACAAAGAACTGAATGCTCAGGAAGTGGGGGGCGACCTAGAAGATGTTGTGATCTGAACGTAGACTGCATTAACAGTGTCAGATGTGGAAGAATGTCACTGACATGTGTAGGAGTGTGGTTAAAATGGGTGGCTGAAGTGGTGTCAAAACAGTCCACCAAAAGTCACTGGAGATGTAAAGGAATACCAGGAAAGCAAAAACTAGAAAACTAGAACCAACTCTTTAGAACATTTGATTGATCTTGTCATCTCCTTTCATATTTTTTAACTGGACTGCTTATTTTTTTGACTCCATGTTGAACGCTTTTTTTCGTGAGTTTTCCTTCACTGTATCATAGATGCTTGCCTGAGTTCAGAAGGACAAAAATACATTTAAGTAAATAGAAGGTGAAATGAGTGCAAGAAGGGACAGGAGAAAGAAGACCCTAGTTGGCAGGGGTTAGAGGGGCGGGAAGAGGTAAATACAGGTGAACAACTCACTCCCCTTGTCTTGGTCTGACTTCCCTCATATGTAAAATGAAAACAATACCATTTATCTCATGGAGTTGTTTTGAGGATTAAATTAAGCAAATGAAATTATGTAACACTTGGCATAAGAACTTAACATAATTCCCTTGACATGGGTTTAAACCACATTCTGTTAGTATTGTCATATACTAATGCAGTTTTAATGATAGATTATAAATGCGTATTACTGAAGTACAAAAAGAGTACTTTTTAAAAAATAACCTAATCACAGTAACTGGTTCCTGGGGGACTATCATAAAAGGTGTCAGGTTTAGCTATTAAATATTTCTTAGACTATTTTACTTGGTAACACCCTTCTTGCAAGTAATAGCAACCGGTTTGAACTTCATCCTTATCAGAGTCTGGTGAGGTAGGTAATTAATTCCTGGAGATTTTCTGCTTGGAGATGCCTGATGTCCTGTTTACAAAAACCAAAACGACAGCAACAACAATAAAACCCACTAAAATATAAATGATGTTATTGAATTAAAAGGTTATAGGTTAAAGCTTTTGTTTCCATTGAAGAGAGAATAAATTATCTACATACTGAGACTCCCTGCCAAAGCCGAGTAAGCAGGCATGGTGGCAGAGGCCGGATCAAAGGGAATGTCTTATATTCAATTCTACTTCTGACCTTTATTTCCACGTACGTGGAAGGATTTCTCCACCTCAAAACATAACCTAGTTCTTGCTACCTACCTCCAAGGTTTTGTAGATGCCCAAGTGAAATAATCCATGTACAATTTGAATTTTGTAAGTACTCCACAAAAAGGAGATATCATTCATCAGAGGCAACCTGGCCAGCTGGCTTATGTTTTTCAGTTACATTTGGGCTTTCAGCTGTTGCTTGGCAGGAGCCATCTCCCCTCCTTTTTTTTTTTTTTTTTTTAATCATTCCCTAAAACATCCTAGTTTACCAGATGGTTTTCTTTACAATGTAAAGCCCATTGTTTGCTGTTAACTGGAGTCATTGTTTTCCCAAAGTAAAGAAAAAATACATACTGAATACAAAATGGAGCTTCTTTCATTAGGTAGAAAGTTTATTTAATATAAAATGAGCATCTAACCTGGCACATTCAATTGCATACTGAAGACCCAGGGATTTACTTGAAAACGAGCCAAGTGCATTTAAAATTCTTATTACACAGCAATGGGCAGTTCTGGGTTACATGCATATTAATCAACAGGGACTGCTGGGAACCCAGATGTGCAGGTGTTTTTCCTACATAAATGTGCGTGTAAAAATGATTTGCATATTCAATTTCTCATGGCAACTCATTGGATCAGCCTGTAGTTGGGTGATTTCCTGAAAATCTCAACTGAGAGTCTTCATTTATGTAGGTCCATAGGAAAAAAAATGGAAACAGGAAAACAGCCCAAAAATATAAAGAAATTCTTGGTTTCCTTGAAAAACACTGTGGGCCATGTTAATTATACAAAAAGTCTGTGCCACACAGGCTAATAAAAATAATCATGATGATACAAATATACATTAAGGAAAAACTAAACAGATGAGTAGGTTTTATAAACTGTGGATAAAAAAAGAGCATGAAACTCAAGGTAAAAATGGTGGCAAGTGACTTTTGGTCTAAATAGTTGTAGAAATTCTCAATGAACATGGATGGACCAAGAAATTATATACAGGATTCTCACTGAAAACCATTTACCATCAAAAGCACATCATACTCAAAAACTGTTAAGATTGAATAAGTAACCTGAAAGATGATAGCTAATGGTTTCTCAGTCCATTCTCTGGTTGTTGAGGGGGGTCTGGAAAACATTCTTAATACTCTGTTGTAGTGTGTGTGTGTGTGTGTGTGTGTGTGTGTTTAACGACCAATAAGATCACTGATTTCTTTCTCAAAAAAATGAAAAAACTTACACTTGTCATGATGAGCACTGAACAATGTAGAGAATTGTTAAATCACTATAGTATACACCTGAAACTAATATAACACTGTATGTTAACTATACGGGAAATAAAATTCAAAACCTAATGAAGAAAAGTGAAAAAACAACTAAACTGCGGGAAGGAGTCAGACTCTTGTCAATCAAGGCATCTGTTCCACGGTTTGATCTCCTTGGTAAATCCTAGCATTTTGGCCCTGACCTGATGCATTTAGGTATTGGAGATATAAATATCCTCCTGAGATATGCTCTTGAGCATACCACATGAAATCAAAGAAATAAACCCTACTGCCTTTCTCAGATAGTGTTTTTTCTTATTCTCCAGCCAAAATCTCACATATAATTGAGAAGAAGCCAGCCCCCAAGAGTATGTACTATATGACATTCTGGGAAAAACAAAACTAGGGTCAGAATAGATATCAGTAATTGTCAGGAACTGGGGATGAAAGGGATATATTGAATACAAAGAAGCACAGGGGACTTTGGGGAGCGGTGGAAATGTTCCCCACCATGGTTACAGTGACAGTCATACGATGGTATGCAAATTATACCTATATAAACATAACTTTAAAAATCACATACGCACTTCTGCCATGGGTGATCAGAGTGATTTAATGTGGAAAAAAAGTCTTGAACTCGTTGCCATTTCTCCCCCCACTGAACATGTGTTGACTTGGTGGCCACAATCTAATCATATCCACAATTGTTATTTAGTCATCAGTGCTGAATTAAGATGAGAAGGCACATGGCTGAGTGTCCCATCCTCTGTGAACGCAGCAGCGTGCAGGTTAGCATCCTTTCTTCCCCTGAGCTGGGCCCTTTGGGCTTCTGACACTGCCCTGTTCCATCAGCACTGACCACCGGGTACCTTTTCCAAGTCTACATCTGGCAAATGAAATGAGCATTGGCTAAATGACACATCTCTTCTTATATGGCACAGGGGGCAGGTGGAAAGCAGAATTAAAAGTCCTTGAGAGCTCCTCATCCTATAGGCACTAGGTATGTGTTCACAGAGGAGATTTCTATTTCGCATCTTAACAATTTCATCCAACTTAGTATACAGACATGTGTTGTTGCTCTTCCACATTGTGCATTACTGGGGTCAGAACGCTACCCTGTTATGAAGGAATCTGCCAAGAGCTTTTTCTCCTTTCCGCCCAGATATTATATGTCCTTGGATATATGATATTATATGCTTTTTGGCTAGAGTAAGGCATTTACCCTTTTTGGCAGTAAGGGAAGCAACAAACATGAAGGCATATTCTCAAATTTTCTTAACAGACAACATGGTAAAGAGTAAGAGAAAATATTTAGTTTATCTTTTTAGTTCATATTCATACTCTTATTGCTTGAGTAAATTCCTTATACTGAAGATTCGTTTGTCCCTATATAATGAGGTTCAAATCCTACATTCACCCTGAAGTGTTATTCATTACTCCACAGGGCTATTCTGAAATAGGATTTATGTAGTTATTGTGTTGGCACTTTTATGCACCAATGAACCACTTATGAGCCATGGAACCATTTTTATAAATTGCAATTCTAGTACAGTATAACTGCAAGAAAAATGGGAAATTAACAAATGCAAATGGTAAAATGTAAATGATGTGTAAACACAGTAGAGAAATTACCTGCAGCCTCTTAACTTAAGAGCTACCTGGGATGAACGGGGACGAACATAGCATGTGTGCTATGATGTGTAGTCACAGTGCAGTAGCATTCATACCTTGCATTTCAAAATTAGTACATGTATTTAAGCAAAATACATATTTGGCGGTTTTTTTTAAATCGTGTGTGCTATGATTTTTAACTCTGAAATAAGCAAACTGCCGACGGGGGCCCTCACTAAGCCACCTGGGCCCCTGCAGACCACACTGTGACAACTTCTACTCCAAAGAACGTCTATCCTTTTCTCTTTGCAGCTAAGGAAACTAGATCCAGTCAATTAGTCAAGTTCTTTCCCCAAGGCCACACAGCTAATTAATCGCAGCTGGCAAGAAACCCAGCATCCTCCTCTCCTGCCTGCCCTCCCATTGCACCACATGCCCACTGCCCCTCGATTGATTACTGGCAGTCTGCTCAGATTGGGGCTTCTCAGACCTCAGTGAGCATGAGTATCACCTAGAAGATTTGCTACAGTACAGATTACTGGGCCCCACCCCAGACCTTCTGATTCAGTGGTTCTGAGGTAGGGCTAAGGATGTGCATATTCTAACCAGTTCCCCAGTGATGTTGTTGGTACTGGTGCAGGGACACTTTGAGAGCCACTGATGTCTTGCTTTCCTCTGACAGTCCTCTAAAATAGTGCTTCCAAAATTTTGACTTGCGTCCAAATCACTTAGGGAATTCTTAGGGAATGCCAGTGCTGCTGGTCCTTGGACCTTCTGTGCTTCAAGGGAACTCCAAAACATGCTCAGCCACCAGGTGAACACCCAGAGGAAAAACTAGAAACATGCAAGTTGCACCAGAAAACTACAGAATACCTCAAATGTAGTATCGTTTCCGAGAGGATGTACTTGGATACACACAGGAAGCAATCCCCACCAGTCTCGGGAGGCAGGGCGTGTCACTCGTGTCCAGTTCTTCTTTGTCATCACAACTACCACTTCTCAAGGGTCTCTAAAGTTGAGTAGTGTGGTCTCTGTCTTAAATTCCCCTTTCCTTTAAGTAGGATGGCACTTTCAGATGTCTCCCAGGGGATGGAACCAAAACGCTTGTGTGAAAGGACAGTGTGTAGGGGGTGCTAAGCTACTTGTATTTTGACCTGTCTTATGACCAAGGATTGTACCTGCTTTATGATACTGCCTTTTAATCTCAAGGATCCGTAACAGAAGAACCAGACAGAGCAGGTGTGGGGGGCTTCAGAATTCAGATTCTAACACAGCCTTAGGACCAAAAGTTGTTCATGTAATAGCACTTCCCCCTTTCTCTTTCCTCCTCCCTCCTCTCTCTCATGCTTTACCAATTGCAATTTTGACATTGGTTTCAAAGCACCCCTAGTTTTCTATCCTAAAACACTGAGACTTGTGCCTTTTGCAGATTAAACCTATGAAGAGCTTATGCCTTGGCATGCTCCTTTTTATTCATTTCTTAACTTTTTCAGCAATACTATGTGTCACTCATCCAGCAATGTTTTGTGTTATTTTATCATTAACACTTACTGTGTGTCATTTTTTTTTAATTATATTTATTTATTTGACAGAGACAGCCAGCGAGAGAGGGAACACAAGCAGGGGGAGTGGGAGAGGAAGAAGCAGGCTCCCAGCAGAGGAGCCTGATGTGGGGCTCGATCCCAGAACGCTGGGATCACGCCCTGAGCCGAAGGCAGACGCTTAACGACTGAGCCACTCAGGCGCCCCACTGTGTATCATTCTTACAGAAATATTTACTGCCCTGTACTAGACCTTGGGGATTCACGGCAATATGATCCAGATCATACTTCTGCCTTTGTAGAGATTTACATTAGTCTAGAGGGCATGCGGAGAGAGAGAAGGGGCCCAGGCTGGCAAACTAACAGTATCAGTCCATTTCCTAATGTGCCATTTTGTGGCAAGTACAGAGAGAGCCTAACACACCCCAGGTTAGGAAAAGCTTTAAGAAATGACCTCCAAACTGCTCTATCCTGAGGGTGACAGGGAGCTATGAAAAGGTTTTAACCAGTGTAGGTGACCTGATCTGATTTGCATTTTAGAAAGATCATTCTGTCCGCTGTTTGGGAAGACTGGAGAAAGAGGGAAATCAGGAGAAAAGAAACCCAGAAAGGAGAGAATGGTGCCCTGAACAAGTGGGAGATAGAAAGAAAGAGACATATTCAAGCCACGGAAGATTGAATCAATGAAACTTGAGCATTGATTGGTTTGGGATGGTAAGAGAGGGAGAACACAAGGATAATTCTCAGGAATAAGAAGAGATGCCGTTCGTTGGATGCTGGGTAGCCAGGCAGGATAGAATGGACCTATTTTACAATGGAGGTGATTAAAGTTCCGAAAGATCAACCACGTGCCTGAAGTCCAAAGAATTAATGAGTAAATGGTAGAACCCAAGTTATCTTGACACAAGACATGATTCTGATCAGTGTTATTAATTTTGGTTTCAATTAATTGTCAGCTTACTCTGGCTCTGAAGGCAGGCTACCTGAAAGAGAATCCAATTTTCACCACCTGCTAGTGGTGTGACCCCATGCAAGTTATTTAATCCCATTCAACTACATGTCGCTCATGTAAAAATGAAGATGGAAATAGTCCTAACTTCCTGTGTTTGCTTAATGCCATGACTGGCCCACGTAACACCCCAGAAAGCTAAGCTACTGTCATTATTTTATGATTTAGCAGCTACTCTTCCTGGTATTCCCAGGGTGGGCATATTTATTGCAGGTGTGAGCGTGGAAGGACCCAGCTCCTTCACAGTGCACAGAGGCATGAGCAATGTGGCAAGCACTCTTGACTCTCAATCTGTTTGCCACTTTCTCAGGGGCTCACCTGTCCCTCTTCTTCTCCCAGATCTCTAAAGGAGGAGTCCTCCATGTCCCACTTTTTGGGTGTATTCTCTTCCATCTACATCCTCTCCCTATGTGATCACATCCATTTTCGTGACTTTAAATGCCATCTATGTTCTGATCAAGGTCACATTTCTTTCTCTGCCCTCTGTCCTCTGCCATATAGCCCTATATATTCAACTGCTTCTTTACATCTCCACACGGATGTCCAAGAGTCCAAAACTGAGCTCCCAACTTTCTTCCCAAAACCCCCTCCTCCTATAGCCTACCTCTTTTTAGTTAATGGAAATTTCTTTCATCCATTTGCTTAGGCTAAAAACAATTGTTATATTGGACTTCTTTTTCTTGCACCCCACAGCTAGTTTGTAGCAAATCCTATTGGCTGTGGCTTCAAAATATACCCAGGCACCCCAGTTGCCACCACCTCTGCTGCTACCACTGTCATCTGAGGCAGAGTCATCACTCCCTGGATCCGTGCAGTAGCGTCCTCATTCACCTCCCTGCTTCCTTCCTTTCCAGCTACGGAATATGTGCAACAAGAAAGCCGAGGGGATCCTTTACGTGTCAGATCATGTCCGCCTCCAAGGGTGTTCCATGATCCAAACACCCTATGTGCTTTGCACCCCCGTTATCTTTTTTTACCTAATTGCCTACTGTTTTCCCTTTCACTTACTGCTTCAGCCCCATGGGCATCATTGTTGGTCATGGAACTTATCAGGATGCTGTCATTGCAGGACCTTTGCACTTGATGTGCCCTTGGCACGGAAAGTTCTTCCCCCGGTCACACAGCTTTCTGCCTCACTTCTGAGTCCTCACTTCTGCTCATCTCCTTGGGGAAGCCTTTTCTGGTCCCTCTTTAATATTTTCCTTACTGGAAGTAAGTGGCCCGAGTGAATTTATCATTTTGTTCACTGCTGTGCCCTCGTTACCTACAATAGTGCCTTATACAATGGTCCCTTAATAAATATTTGTTGAATGATTGAAGCCATTGAAATTTTCTGCTCTTTCTGAGTTCACTCCTATTTTACATTAAATATCCGTTTGACTAATCCTGTACCTCAACACATCTCATTTTATAGCTTCAGGTAAACAAGAGTTCCCCAGCAGTAAGGAACTGGCTCATTTTTCTGTCCTGGGCACACCCATGCACTACCGACTTTGCGCCAATCCAAGCTGTTAGCCAGCCCCGCCCCCCACATTTTTTTTTGCCAGTTGCTGTTCCTCTACAGTTCCCAGGGCTTCTTTCTAGTCAAAACTAGCTTTGGAGACAGGTTCCTTCAAGCTGTCTCCACCTCTTCCTCATGAAATTTTTATAGAAATTTATGCTTTGTGCATACAGAAATAATTACTACCTTTACTGGCAAATCAAACTCCTTAAATAATGGAGCTCACTGTATATATTGAAATCAGTTACTGTCGATGTTTTAAAACACACTATTATTATAACACGTCTTTACTCTCTTTGAAATAACAAGTGGGAAAACAAGATGCAAAATATTAATAAACTTTTCTTAAAAATTGATCGTATGTAGTTTGAAAAGCAGTGATGATTACCTTCATAAGAAATACAATTAACTAGAATCTTCTGTATTTCTAGCCACAAATATGCTTCATATTTAACTGCCCATCTAAAATTAACAAAACCATTTCTGAACAGTTTATGTTCTAAAGAATAACTATAAGTTATTTTTTGGTAGGAAAATCGTGGTGATAGGGGCGCCTGGGTGGCACAGCAGTTAAGCGTCTGCCTTTGGCTCAGGGCGTGATCCAGGCGTTATGGGATCCAGCCCCACATCAGGCTCCTCTGCTGGGAGCCTGCTTCTTCCTCTCCCACTCCCCCTGCTTGTGTTCCCTCTCTCGCTGGCTGTCTCTATCTCTGTCGAATAAATAAATAAAATCTTTTAAAAAAAAATCGTGGTGATCACCTTTCATAGGGTAAATCAGATATTTGTGGGAGTATACACAGGTGTTTTTTTCACATTGTTAATATAGATTAGATACAAAATAGCATGTATAATAAGAAAGTTTTCTTGTATTTCATATGATAAATATTTCTAAATACTAATCATGGTATGTATTTGAAATGGTACCAAACTACATTACGACTTCGAATGTAAAGCAGTTACTACTTAAAACTGTTGACCGCATAGAAGGATAGAAAACTTAAAATAGTGTCAAAATTAGCAAAGATTCAAGGATTTCCTACTAACTTGAAATGGCTAGAATCTAAAATACTTCACAGTGAATGTTTTAGAATGCTGGGTTTAGGGGTTGGGGTTCTATCCGGCTGAAATAATATGGTTTCAATTCCGGTATGTTAGCGCTACCTGCTGGCTCACATACACATACAGTGAATTTTTATTAGCTGCATAATTTCAGTATTAATCTCAACACAGGTTTTTGAGCATATTATACCTGTATCATTCTTCTCAAATCAATATAGTCCTAGTTACATCATATTGGTCATGTGATATTTTGATACCTAAAAATGGGAAGCTATGAAATTATTGATAAAATACCAAATCTATGTAATTTCTTCATATCACTGTACCTCTAGTACTTATAAAATGTCATCATTTTCATGTAAATGTTCATACTTTTCTAAAAAATATGAATACTTTAAATGTTAACATATTTTTAGGAATCACTGGCAGTAAAGTCATATTTAACTATGAAATGACCGTGGATATAAGAAGATGGTATTTTAGAGCATTATACAGATTTCTCTGTTTCAGAGTGTTCAGAAACTAATTTCCATTTTATGTTAACATCATTATGCTTAAAATGAGGTCATTGAGATACATTTAATTTCCTTTTAGATTATAGCTTGCTTTTATCATCTTTCTTAACTATTCACATTCATGCTTTTATGTTTTTTGATCTTGTATTCTTTCATCATTCATTTTTATTTCTCTCTTTTCTCTCCTTTTTTAATTATTCTGTTATAGGCCGTCATAAAAGAGAAGAAAATTCCAGAATATAATTCAGCTATCACACACTAGATATAACGCTATATGTTAACTGTATTAGGACAAGCACATAGCTGTAAGATGCATAATAATCTGTCATTATGCCTATAAATTAGAAAATAAGGTTTGAGTTTAGAAGATAGAAAATGTTATTGCCAGAGGAAACAAGAAATTTCTCCATATCTTTCTCTAAAAGACTTCTTTTGGTTCTTCTTCACATATGGTGATTGCATGTTCTCTCCAGTGGAAGATCATCAGCATATCACATGAAAAAGATATGGGAAATTAATGTCTTCCTTTAGTGGGTTATATTTTAACATAGGCACTTTGAATTGCAAAATTCATTGATAGAAATACTAGTCTCCAAATTAGCATTTAACTTTTAAAAGATATGTGAAAGTAACTTTAAAGAATTTCTAAGATATCAAGTTTTGATATATACTGGAAATATGCATCTTATATATTATTATGCATGAAAATCTTATTCCACATATTTCTGAATTGAAACAGCTTTTCAATTAACACAGTTGAAAAATAGAAATTTTAGCAATATGATTGAAAAAAAAAAGTGTTCATGTCAAATAGCATTCCTTCCCTTCCTTAGAAAATTTAGTTAGGCACTGACTTTCAATCTTACAATTCCATGGCCACCTCCTTTATGAATTGCTCCAGGTTATTTCATGAGGTGGGTTGGAAGAGAGACCATATTTTTTTAAAAGATTTTATTTATTTATTTGAGAGGGAGAGAGACAGAGTGAGATAGAGAGCACGAGCTGGGGAGGAGGGGCAGAGGGAGAAACAGACTCCCCCCCCCCCCAGCAGGGAGCCCGAGGCAGGGCCCAATCTCAGGACCCTGAGGTCAGGACCTGAGCTGAAGGCAGATGCTTAACCGACTGAGCCACCCAGGAGCCCCAGAGAGAGCATATTTTAAGATTAGATGACCTTAGCAACCATCTTCCTCCTCATAGACACCTTTCTGATTCAGACTCTGTACGCGTGCTGGCGAGTCATCTAACATTAACTTGGTTTTCAAACCAAAGACTTTTGAATTTTTTTTTTTTGCAGTGGTAATAACTTTGATGGTAACACATGTTGGTGCATCATTTTTAATGTCTAAAAATATTAAATCACTATGATGTATACCTGAAACTAATAGCGGACTGTATGTCAACTATACCTTTTGAAAAATCCACACTATAATAGTCATCCATCTGACACAAGTTAGCCTTTTATCATATGGGCACTGCAGCTTCCCCTTCAGACGCTGGTGGCTGAGCTTCCAGATGTACAGTGGGGCTAGTCCTAACCTTGGAGTATAGCGAATGACCTTCATGGCAGGCAGAGGGGTGTTGTGGACAGAGCCTGCCTCAGATATCAGAATGGCTGGGTTCAAATCCCAAATCCACTTTGTAACAACACAGCCATGGGCAAGTTACTTAAATTCTTCCTGCCTTAGTTTCTATGTGTTTAAAATGGAGATAGTAATAAAAGTTACATAGGGTTATAGAGATTGAATGAGTTAATTCTTATAAAGCACTGGTAACAAGGGATACTGAATACTACCTTTGATTTCCAATTATCTGAGTATTAAAATAGCCAAGATGTTTTAGGCCTTGAGAGTCTGACTTGGAAATCCTATCAGCTACCACAGATAACACCCACATATTTCCACTTACCAGAAGAAAGAATGCAAATGTATTTGCTTCATTGACAGAGATACTTTTGGAAGCAGTGTTTTTCTTTTAACAAAAAAGGAACAAAGTCCTAAGGGTTTTCCATTCTGCCATTTAGCCTCAAACATTCTTGCTTTATTTGGAGAATAAATGTAAGTACTGTGTCCTTGAGGGGGAAACCCAGAACTTAACACTTACTATAACTTGAGGCTTTGCTTAATCTAGACTCTGCCTCTTTCCCATCTTTACCATGTGACACTTATCTTTATCACGTGACACTTACCTTTCTTACTGTCTATCTCCTACCCCCAATTTCTTATTATACATCACGACCTTTTTTTCAGGTCATGCAATATTCAAGTTCTCTCCAGTGTCAGTCTCCATGACTTTTGTTCATGCTGTTCCCCTGCCTAACTAACATGCTTCTCTTCACTCAGTCGGTCACCTCATTTATTAGGATTCCATGTCAGAGAGGTCTCTCATGACTGTTATTTACAGCAAGTGCTTCTCACTCTTATCTTTTTTTTTTTTTTTTTAGCCTCTTTGGGTTCTTTTATATCATTATCTTGAATTGCATCCACTTGATTTTTGTTGACTTTAGAGGGGATGAAATAGGGAGAAGAGTTGGAGACTTGGGTCTTCTATGTTCCATGATGACCATGTCTGTCTTTTCAGTGTTATATTGTAAATGTCTAGCACATAGTTGGAATTGAATAAATGTTTATTGAATTCAGGCAAGTTGTACAGTGTTTCTAAATAGGGAATTTTTCTAACTTGCTTAACAGATAAATAACAATTTAAATGTGTATGTTAATGATTCATATGTTCTTACATTTTATAGTTTATTCTTAAGAATTCTTTTATTTGATTACCTTGCTCTGCAAACTTTTTTTTAATATAAGGAGAGTAGAAAAGAACTTTGGCTCATTTGTGTTAAAATAATGACATTCTAAATTGCGATGGTCTGAATTTAGTTGTTCTATAGAATTAACTTAGACAATTTTATCACCACCCTTTGCTCCCAGCTTATAAATAAGAAGTGTCTTATGTAATGATGCCTAGTCTACTATAAAACATCCACAGTCTCCAACTTTATGGCAAGGTTGGCTATTGTAAATCACAGGAAATACTACAATAATCTTCTTTCCATTAAAACTATTGATAAATTGTTATTACCACATTTAATATAATTAATTCCCTTACGTCCAGCCTGGTCTTAAAAAATATTTGTTTAATCATGTTATATAAGTGAGCATCAGACCTAAAATCAAAATCTTATCGTAAGCTCTTGCTATTGTAAGAAGAAAATAGAAAGGACAATTGAATATTTTAAATATAAGAAAAAAGCAAAAGCAATCACTTTGCTCTCACCATAACTCATGGAGTCTTACAATGATTTCCATTTTTTTTTAAAGTTTGTTCTGATTATTTTTTTTTTAAGATTTTATTTATTTATTCGACAGAGATAGAGACAGCCAGCGAGAGAGGGAACACAAGCAGGGGGAGTGGGAGAGGAAGAAGCAGGCTCATAGCGGAGGAGCCTGATGTGGGGCTCGATCCCATAACGCCGGGATCACGCCCTGAGCAGAAGGCAGACGCTTAACCGCTGTGCCACCCAGGCGCCCCTGATTTCCATTTTTAAAAGTAACATAATATTTTCATTTCAAACACTTTTTGAAGGAAAACTTTATCTACCTGCAAGTGATAACAGTGGGATATTTTCAATCTTTTTGATATGACAACCTAATCAGTTTCATCCTTGGGAGTTTCTGGTTAACGGATTTAGCGTAAATTCTTTTATATCCCGGCAGCACCTCTTTCATTTATTCTTCATTTGTAGCTACATTTGAGAAAAGAGACATGAGGAGAAGTTGAACATCAGGTAGTGATAGCAAAACATTCCCAGCAAGATGATTCCCAGCAGGGCTTGCATATCAGGTGGTTCTCACCATGACTGGAGGAGTTTCAAATGGTAGTGAATCAATCACACCAAAACATATGCCATTAATACAATACAGGAGAAGCACTTCTAGAATGGTGGAGTAAGCACCTTGAAAAATCCACTCTTTCATAACGCAATGAGAATACTGGCAACAATCATGAAACTCAACATTGGCAGAACTGTGAATATTAACCAGAAGTTTGCAACAATTCTTTGGTTATTTATGCATTTATGCAAGAAAACCGGGTGACTCTCATAAGAACTGCAAGCTCCATGGCTTTTCTCTCCCTATTCCCGTCTTCGTATCCCCAGCTCTACTGCAGCTAAGAAAACAACAGCTTTGTAACTACAGGAGCTGTGAAATCCAGCAGCCTACCAGCCACTGGACAACGCAGAACAGGTTTGGAGTCCCCCAAAAAGCACTACCGCAGAGAACTGTCATTAACTGACCTGTGGAAACTTCCTAGAAAAGCTCTCTTTTCAGGGCTTTTCTTTATTTGTTTTTTTTTTTATTTTTTTTTATAATCATGTTTTTTTATTATATTATGTCACCATACAGTACATCCCTGGTTTTTGATGTAAAGTTCGATGATTCATTAGTTGCATATAACACCCAGTGCACCATGCAATACGTGCCGTCCTTACTACTCATCACCAGCCTATCCCATTCCCCCACCCGCCTCCCCTCTGAAGCCCCCAGTTTGTTTCTCAGAGTCCATAGTCTCTCATGCTTCATTCCCCCTTCTGATTACCCCCCCTTCTTTATCCCTTTCTTCCCCTACCGATCTTCCTAGTTCTTATGTTTCATAGATGAGAGAAACCATATGATAATTGTCTTTCTCTGCTTGAATTATTTCACTTAGCATTATTTCCTCCAGTGCCGTCCAGGTTGCAGCAAATGTTGAGAAATTGTTCTTTTTGATAGCTGAGTAATATTCCATTGTATATATGGACCACATCTTCTTAATCCAGTCATCTGTTGAAGGGCATCTCGGCTCCTTCCATGATTTAGCTATTGTGGACAATGCTGCTATGAACATTGGGGTGCATATGGCCCTGCACTACGTGGACTTCCCCAAAAAGCACTACCCCAGAGAACTGTCATTCATTGACCTGTGAAAACTTCCTAGAAAAGCTCTCTTTTCAGGGCTTTTCTTTATTTGACCTGATTCAGAGCTCACTCTGGGCAAACAGGACCCTCACCCACCCCCTACAAAAAAAAAAAAAAAATTAGCATTTGTTTAACGTCACTTTTCCCTCCGGCAGTGATATCAGTTGAGGCTAACAAGACCCTGGCAAAAACACTTAAAGGGAAAAAATGGAAAATTAGATGTCCACGGGGGCTTTGAAAATCTCAGGCATGCTCCTGGAAAGCTAGAACACAGCATATGCAGGGTGGTGCGCTTGCTCAGGAGAGACATAGGAAGGCCTTTTTCTCTTACCTTTGGCTGACTGTGAGCACTGAAGGCGTGCCACAGCACAGAGCCCTGTGGCAAAGGCAGGAAGACTTACTGGTTCAAGGAAATCTCCGTCCGATCATTGCCTAACTACTAAAGTTACCAAGCACAGACTTTAGTGATGTCATATGACAAAGAACACAGACTTGACAAAATTTGACCAGGAAAGTCGCAAAACAAGCAAATGGCAGCAACAACAACGACAACAAAAGAAAATCCTTAAAGTGGTGAAAATATCCGATCTGCAGAGATCTCACATGTTATTTAGCAAGACTTTTTAAATGAAAGTCAAACATGACATATTAGATGAAAAGAATTGAGGAAAATAAGCCTTTACTGTGTGACGTTATGTTAACCTGACCATGAGTTAGGCTGGTCTACTGTTCGCTATAGTTGTAGGTTTTAGAGGCTAAGATTTTCTCTGGAGACTTCTAAAAGACAGACTGGTGAATACTGAGAATCACAACTTACCGGAGCAGAAACCCACAAGCAGAAGACTCCGTGAGCAGAAACTTCCATGAGAACCAGTGTTGAGATAGGAAAACCTGAACTATCCCAATTGATAGTTGCTGAATTGATGAACTACTGGTGCTTACATGTGGACAAGTCTGAGAGTTAAAAACTCCAGAGGGGTCCAGTCTTGTGGAGGCCCCACACTTTCGTTGAGTTTTACCTCTAGGAGCCTTACCAGAATCTCACAGTGATCTCTAAGGGGGAGAAAGCCATTTTGAAATACTGCACAGCATACTGTTCTTCTTAATAAGACATGGTGCACTGGGTGTTACACGCAACTAATGAATCCTCGAACTTTACATCAGAAACCAGGGATGTACTGTATGGTGACTAACATAATATAATAAAAAAAATATTTGAAAAAAAGAAAAAAAGACTTGACCCAAGAGAAACCATTTGACCATAGCTTAACCCATTAAGGTTTTATCATAGCCTAACTGACCTGAGGGAAGAGAAATACCCAACTCCATCCCCCTCTAATCATCCTCCCACTTAAGTGGGTCAGAAAACTAAGAAGCACTTGTAAAGTTCACAGCTGAGGAGCAAAAGCTCACTAAAAGACCAAGACCTAATCATGGGACTAGAGAACACTTCTCCTCCCCAACACATCACCACCACATTACTAAAGACCTATTTATTCAATTCCTTTTACTCAGTACATCATGTCAGGCTTTCAGTAAAAAGTTGCAAAGCATATTAAAGGCAAAAAACACAGTTTGGGGGTGCCTGGGTGGCTCAGTCCTTAAGCATCTGCCTTCGGCTCAGGGCATGATCCCATGGTCCTGGGATAGAGCCCTGCATTGGGATCCACTGGGATCCCTGCTTCTTCCTCTCCCACTCCCCCTGCTTGTGTTCCCTCTCTCACTGGCTGTCTCTCTGTCAAATAAATAAATAAAATCTTTAAAATACAATACAATACAATACAATAAAAAATAAAGGCAAAAAACACAGTTTGAAGAGATAGAGCAAGCACCAGGACCAGATAGATATGGTAGAGATGGTGGAATTATCTGACCATGAATCTAAATCAACTATGATGAATATGCTAAGGGCTCTAATGGAAAAGGGAGACAACCTGCAAGAACACATGGGTAATGTAAGCAGAGAGATGGCAAATCTAAGAAAAACATTACAAAGAAATGCTAATCTAATGGGTTCATTAGACACGTCAATAAAAAATTCTAGAACTACAAAGCAAAGAGAGAAAAAAGAAAAAAAAAGGAGCAAAATATCTAAGAACTGTGGGATATCTACAGAATATTTAGCATACATGTACAGAAGAAAGAAAGGAACAGAAGAAATATTTAAACCAATAATGGCAGAATTTCCCCACCCAACCACATATTCAGAAAGCTCAGAGAACACCATGATAATTGCCAAGAAAGAAAGAAAGAAAGAAAGAAAAAGGAAAAAAGCTACACCTAAACATATCCTGTTCAAATCGCATAAAATCAAAGATAAGGAAAAAGTCTTGAAAGAAGCCAAAAAAAGAAAACACCTTCCCTGTGGAGTTGTAAAATAAAGATTAATTGACTTTTCTTCAGAAATCACACAAGTAAAAAAAGAGTGGAGTGAAATATTTAAAGTGTTGGGGGGTGTCTTAAAAAATACAGATAGGAGGAGGAGTTAAGATGGTGGCAGAGTAGGAGGACCCTGAGCTTGTTTCATCCCTTGATCACAGCTAGACAGTGATCAAATTATTCTGAACACCCAAGACGTCAATCAGAGATCTGAAAGAACGAAACCTGCACATCTACAGGGAGAAAATTGACCACCTTTTAGAAGGCAGGAGGCACAGAAGTTCACTTGGGGGAGACACAGCTGAGGATACAGTGGAGGAGAGGGAGCCTGCTTACGAGGAGGCAGAGTGCAAAATCTGAACTTTAGGTTCACTATTGCGGAGGGTGTGCCTGGATTAAAGTTGCTCACGTGGTGAAGAGGGGCAGAATCCCAGGAGTGACGGGGTGGTCTGGGATCCCCTGGGTCCCAGGAAGAATGGGTGGTGCCGCGGTGCTATGCTGTTCCAGGCATAGGAGCCAGGAAGCCAGCAAAGAGCACCAAGTCTTGGCAGCGGCTTTCTGCTATAAACTACAAACTGCCACGGGGTCATGTGACCACTTTCCTGGGAAGGACAGGCAAGTGTGGCTAGACCCTCCCCCAGAGAAACAGTGCTGGTCAGTGCTGCGGGCATCCCTGAGATTTGGAGTTTTGAAACTTGGTCATGCGTCTGAGATAAAAAGGCTCAAACATGGACAGAGTGCACACAATTCAGACGGAAATTGGGGAAACAAATAGGGTGATTGACCGCTTTTCTGTAAGGGCTCACCGGGAGAGTAGGAGGTGCAAACTTTCACCTCTGAGCCTAGACAACAGGGTGTAGCCATTTTCACCCCGCCCAGCAGTGCCGAAAGCCTTCAGGGAACAAAACAGTGCCACCTAGTGGAGGGCAGAGCTGCCTGCATCAAGCCCCGCCCCCCTGTGCCCTGGAGAAGCATTTCCACTGAAACAAATCATCTAGAGAATCAGTGCAGCAGGCCCCTCCCCCAGAAGACCAGCACAACTAGCTCACACCAAGTTTATTATGATTATTGAGTCCTGCAAAGCATCAGTTCTAGGAGAAATAGAATTGAGCTTCCTCTTCACTTTTGTTCTTTATTTCTTTTATTTTTATTGTTTTTTTCATTTATTTTCTTATATTTTCCAGTTTTTTTCTTATTAATTTTTTAAATTTTTATTTATATATATATAGCATATATATATGTATATATATACTTTTCATATATATATATTTTTTTGTCTACTCTCATTTTATTTTATTTTTTTCATTTTGGGATCTACATTCTTTTAATAAGCAGAACAAAATACACCCAAGGATTGAGGTTATTTTCTGGTTTTCTTGTTTTGTGTTTTTGTTTTTCTTGTTATTTTGTTTTTTCCTTTTTCTTTGTTTTGTGCTTTGTTTTTCTTTTTTGTTTTTGTTCTGTTTTCTATTTCTTTTTTTCTGGACAAAATGACAAATGATGAGATGGAAGAATACACCCCGAAAGAACGAACATGAGGTAGAACTCATGGCCAGGGATTTGATCAACACAGATATAAGTAAGATGCCTGAACTGGAATTTAAAACAATTATAAGGATACTAGCTGGTCTTGAAAAAAGCATAGAAGATAAAAAGATAAAAGACCTAAAATCTAGTCAGGCCAAAATTTAAAAATGCTATAACCAAGATGCAAACACAAATGGAGGCCATAAAAACAAGATGGATGAAGCAGAGGAGTGAATCAGTGATACAGAAAATAAAATTGTGGAAAATAATGCCAAAAAGAAGAGGGAAAGAAAGGTAATAGACCACAAAGGTAGACTTAGAGAACGCAGCAATTTAATAAAATGTAATAACATCCGTATCATAGGAGTCCCTGAAGGTAAAGAGCGAGGTAAAGGGGCAGGTTTATTGAAACAAGTTATAGGGGCGCCTGGGTAGCGCAGTCGTTAAGCGTCTGCCTTCGGCTCAGGGCGTGATCCTGGCGTTCCGGGATTGAGTCCCACATCGGGCTCCTCCGCTGGGAGCCTGCTTCTTCCTCTCCCACTCCCCTGCTGTGTTCCCTCTCTCTCTGGCTGTCTCTCTGTCACATAAATAAATAAAATCTTTAAAAAAAAAAAATGAAACAAGTTATAGCTAAAAATTTTCCTAATCTGCGGAAGGACACAGACATCAAAATCCAAGAAACAAAGAGAACTCCCATTAAATTCAACAAAAGCCAGCCATCACCATGGCATATGATAGTCAAATTCACAAAATACACAGACAAGGAAAGAATCCTGGAAGCAGCAAAAGAGAAAAGGTCTTTAACCTACAAGGGAAGACACATCAGGTTCACAGTGGATTTGTCCACAGAGACTTGGCCGGCCACAAAGGAGTAGAAAATATTCAACCTGCTGAATGGGAAAAATATGCAGCCAAGAATTCTTTATCCAGCAAGGCTGTCATTCAGAATACAAGGAGAAATAAAGAGTTTCCCAGACAAACAACATCTAAAGAAGTTCATGGTTACTAAACCAGCCCTGCAAGAAATTTTAACGGGGGCTCTTTGAGTGGAGAGAAAAAGACAAAAAGGAACAAAGACTAGAAAGGATCAAAGAACATCACCAGAAACACCAACTATACAGGTAACACATGGCACTAAATTCATATCTCTCAATAATCACTCTGAATGTAAATGGACTAAATGGGCCAATCAAAAGATATAGGGTATCAGGATGGATAAAACAAAAAACAAAAAACCAAAACAAAGCAAAACCAACAAGATCCATCTGTATGCTGCCTATAAGAGACTCATTGTAGACCTAAAAACACCTGCAAATTGAAAGTGAGGGGATGGAGAGCCATCTATCATGTTAATAGACATCAAAAGAAAGCCAGAGTAGCCATACGTATATCAGACAAACTAGATTTTAAAACAAAAACTATAACAGGAGATGAAGAAAGGCATTATTTCATAGTTAAAAGGTTTATCCATCAAGAAGATCTAACAATTGTAAAGATTTATGCCCCCAATTTGGGAGCACCCAAATATATAAATCAATTAATAACAAACATAAAGAAACTCATTGATTGTAATACAATAATAGTAGAGGACTTTAACACCCCACTTACAACAATGGACATATCATCTAAGCAGAAAATCAACAAGGAAACGATGGCTTTGAATTACATACTGGACCAGATGGACTTAACAGATATATTCAGAACATTTTATCCTAAAGCAGCAGAATACACATTCTTGAGTGCACATGGAGCGTTCTCCAGGATAGATCACATACTACGTCACAAATCCGCTCTCAACAAGTACAAAACAATCAAGATCATACCATGCATATTTTCAGACCACAATGCTATGAAACTTGAAATCAACAACAAGAAAAAATTTGGAAAGAACTCAAATAAATGGAGGTTAAAGAGCATCCTACTAAAGAATGAATGGGTTAACCAGGAAATTAAAGAAGAATTTTAAAAATACATAGAAGCAAATGAAAATGAAAGCACAACAGCCCAAAACCTTTGGGATACAGCAAAAGCAGTTCTAAGAGGGATGTATATTGCAATACAGGCCTACCTCAAGAAACAGGAAAAGTCTCAAATATACAACCTAACCTTACACCTAAAGAAGCTAGAAAAGGAAGAGCAAATAAAGCCTAAAGCAGGAGAAGGGAAATAATAAAGATAAGACCAGAAATAAATGATATTGAAACAAACAAACGAACAAAAACCAGTAGGATGGATTAGTGAAACTAAGAGCTGGTTCTTCAAAAGAATTAATAAAATTGATAAACCCCTAGCTAGACTTATCAAAAAGAAAAGAGAAAGGACCCAAATAGGTAAAATCACAAATGAAAGAGGAGAGAACACAGCCAACACCACAGAAATACAATTATAAGAGAATGCTATGAAAAATTATATGCCAACAAACTGGGCAACCTGGAAGAAATGGACAACTTACTAGAAAACTACAAACTACCAAAACTGGAACAGGAAGAAACAGAAAATTTGAACAGACCTGTAACCAGCAAAGAAATTGAATCAGTAATGAAAAATCTCCCAAAAAACAAAAGTCCTGGGCCAGATGGCTTCCTAGGGGAATTCTACCAGGCATTTAAAGAAAAGTTAATACCTATTCTTCTCAAACTGTTCCAAAAAATAGAAATGGAAGGAAAACTTACAAACTCATTCTAAAAGCCAACATTACCTTGATTGGAAAACCAGACAAAGACCCCACTAAAAAGGAGAATTACAAGCCAATATCCCTGATGAACATGGATGCAAAAATCCTCAATAAAATGTTAGCAAATCGAATTCAACAGTACATTAAAAGAATCATTCACCGCAATCAAGTGAGATTTGTTCCTGGAGTGCAAGTGTGGTTCAATATTCCCAAATCAATCAGTGTGATACACCATATTAATAAAGGATGAGAACCATATGATCCTGTCAACAGATGCAGAAAAATCATTCATCAAAATACAGCACCCATTCATGATGAAAACCCTCAACAAAGTAGAGACGGAATATACCTCAACATCATAAAGGCCATATGCGAAAGATCTACAGCTAATATCATCCTGAATGGGGAAAAACTGAGAGCCTTTCACCTATGGTCAGGATCAAGACAAGGATGTCTATTCTCATCATTGCTATTTAACATTGTACTGGAAGTCTTAGCCTCAACAATCAGACAACAAAAAAGAAATAAAAGGCATCCAAGTTGGCAAGGAAAAAGCCAAACTTTCACTATTCTCAGAAGACATGATACTCTATGTAGAAAGCCTGAAAGACTTGACCGAAAAATTGCTAAAACTCAGGCATGAATTCAGCAAAGTCACAGAACACAAAATCAATGTGCAGAAATCTGTTGCATTTCTATACACCAATAACAAAATACCAGAAAAAGAAGTCAAGGAACTGATCCCATTTGCAATTGCACCAAAAACAATAAGATACCTAGGAATAAATCTAACTAAAGTAAAAGATCTATACTCTGAAAACCAAAGAACACTTGTGAAAGAGATTGAAGAGGACACAAAGAAATGGAAAAATATCCCATGCTCATTGATTGGAAGAATAAACATTGTTAAAATATATATACTACCCAAAGCAATCTACACATTTAATGCAATCTCCATCAAAATACTACCAGAATTTTTCACAGAGCTAGAACAACAATCCTAAAATTTGTGGTATGAAACCACAAAAGATCCCAATAGCCAAAGCAATTCTGAAAAGGAAAAACAAAACTGTAGGCATCACGATTCCAAATTTCAAGCTCTATTACAAAGCTGTAATCATCAAGACAGTATGGTACTGGCACGAAATCAGACACATAGATCGATGGAACAGAATAGAGAGCCCAGAAATGTACCCACAACTATATGGTCAACTGATCTTCAACAAAGCAGGAAAGAATATCCAATGGAAAAAACACAGTCTCTTCAACAAATGGTGTTGGGAAAACTGGACAGCAACATGCAGAAGAATGAAACTGGACTACTTTCTTATACCATACACAAAAATAAATTCAAATGGATGAAAGACCTAAATGTGAGACAGGAAACCATCAAAATCCTAGAGGAGAACTCAGGCAGAAACCTCTTTGATTTCAGCTGCAGCACCTTCTTACTAGACATGTCACCACAGGCAAAGGAAATGAAACAAAAGCAAAAAATGAACTATTGGGACTTCATCAAGATAAAAAGCTTCTACACAGCAAAGGAAACAATCAACAAAACTAAAAGGCAGCCTATGAATGGAGAAGGTAACTTGCAAATGACATCTGATAAAGGGTTAGTATCCAAAATCTACAAAGATCTTACCAAACTCAACACTCAAAAACCAAATAATCCAGTTAAGACATGGGCAGAAGGCACTTTTCCAAAGACATACAGATGGCCAACAGACACATGAAAAGATGCTCAACATCACTCATCATCAGCGAAATACAAATCAAAACTACGGTGAGATACCATCTTACATCTGTCATTATAGCTAAAATCAGCAACATAAGAAACAACAGGCGTTGGCAAGGATGGGGAGAAAGAGGAACCCTCTTGCACTTTTAGTGGGAATGCGAACTGGGGCAGCCACTCTGGAGAACAATATGGAGGTTCCTCAAAATGTTAAAAATGCAACTACCCTACAATCTGGCAATTGCACTACTAGGTGTTTACTCAAAGGATACAAAAATACAGATTCAAAGGGATACATGTACCCCAATGTTTATAACAGCATTATCTACAATAGCCAAACTATGGAGAGAGCCCAAATGTCCATTGACTGATGAATGGATAAAGAAGAGGTGGTATAGATATACAACAGAATATTACTCAGCCATCAAAAAATGAAATCTTGCCATTTGCAATGACATGGATGGAGCTAGAGAGTATTATGTTAAGTGAAATAAGTCAGAGAAAGACAGATACCATATAATCTCACTCATGTGGAATTTAAGAAAGAAAACAGGTGAACATATGGGAAGGGGGAAAAGAAAAACAGGAGAGAGGGAAAGAAGCCATAAGAGATGCTTAATGATAGAGAACAAACTGAGGGTTGATGGAGGGAGATGGGTGGGGGATGGGCTAGATGGGCGATGGGCTTTAAGGAAGACACTTGTCGTGATGAGCCCTGGGTATTGTATGTAAGTGATGAATCACTAAATTCTACTCCTGAAACCAGCATTGCACTGTATGTTGATTACCTAAAATTTAAATTAAAAAAAAAGATTAAGAAGATAAAGTGTTGGGAGGCTGGGGGAATAAAGACAAAACAGTTTTTTAGGAAATATTTAAAGTGTTGAGAGAAAAACCAACCTAAAATTCTATATCCTATGAAATTATCATTCAAAAGTGAGAGAAATAAAGACTTTCTCAGACAAACAAAACTTGAGAGAGTTTGTAGCCAGTAAGCCTGCCTTGCAAGAAATGTTAAAAGAGGTTCTACAGAGAGAAAAAAAATAAAAAAGTAACATATCAGTAACTCAGATCTACATAAAGAAATAGTGAGAAGAAGTAAGTGAAGGTGAAATTAAAATTTTGGTTTTACCATATTCTTAATTTACCTAACAAATGACAGTTTGCCCAAAATACTAATAGCTACAATGTAGTCGACAGCTATAACTGATGCATAAGTGAGGTGAAACAGCAATGATACAGGGGAGGTGAGGGAGGAATTAGAAATAATTTGTTATTATAAAGTGCTTGGATTACCCGTGAAGTGGTACAGTGTTATTTGAATATGGACTTGGATTAGTTGCAAATGTATATTATAATTCTAGGACAACTACTAAAAAAAAATAAAATGCAATGGCTATGCTAAGAAAAGAGAAATGGAACATATAAAATGCCTAATTAAAACTAGGAAAGGTAGAAAAAGAAAGGAAGACAAAACCGGAAACAAGGAACAAGGGCAGAAAACAGTAACCAATGTGGTAGACATTAATCCAGTAATCATTGTAGGGTCAGTGGTCTACATACACCAATTGAAAGACTATCAGAGTGCATCAAAACATAAGACCAACTATAATGTATCTACAAGTAATCTACTTGAAATATAAAGACACATATAGATTAAAAGTAAAGGTATAAATGTATACCATGCTAACAGGAATCAAAAGAAAGCTGAAGTAGCTATGTTAATTTCAGACAGAGCAGACTTCAAAGTTAAGAAAGTTATCAAGGATAGAGAGGGGCATTGCATAATGATAAAGTGGTCAGTTATCCAGGAAGACATTATAATCCTTAATGTGTATGTGCCTAACAACAGAAAATCAAAATTTCAGGTAAACACTGCTACAACTGCAAGGAAAAATAGATGAATCCACTCGTTAGTTGAAGGATTCAACACCCTTGTATCAGAAATGGACAGATCCAGCAGCAGAAAATCCATAGGGACGTAGCTGAATTCAAAAACACCAACAATCAACTGAACACAATGGACATCTATAGACAAATTCATTCACCAACAGCAGATCATACATTTTTCTCAAGCTCACTTTGAAACTTCACCAAGATAGACCACACGCTGAGCCATAAAACACACCTTAACAAATTTAAAAGAATAGAAATCATACAGTGTATGCTCTCAAATCCAGCACAATGTCTAAAATAAAAAGGATGGGCTATAACAAGTGTTGGCAAGAATGTGGAGGTTTTGGAACCCTTCTTTCTTGCGGGTGGGAATGTAAAACGGTGCAGTCACTTTGGAAAACAGTTTGGCAGTTCCTCAAAATGTTAAACATAGAGTTACCATATGACCTTGTAAATCTACTCTTCAGTTTATACCCAAGATAACCGAAAACATATGTCTACACAAAAACTTGTTCATGAATATTCACAGCAGCCTTATTCATAATAGGCAAAAAGCAAAAACAATACAAATGTCCTCCACCTGGTAAATGAATAAACAAAATATGACACATCCAAACAAAATGTCATATATCCATACAATGGAATATTATTTGGCAACAAAAAGGAATGACATACTATTACAGGCTACAAAATGCATGAACCTTGAAAACATTATGCTAAGTGAAAGAAAACAGTCACATACATATTGTATGATTCCATTTATATGAAATAGACAACTCTATCAAGACAGGAAAATAGGTTAGTAGTTACAAAAGGCTGGAGGAAAGGGGAAAGGGAAGAGATTGTTAATAAGCATGAGTTTTTTTGCAGGGTCAGGGGATGAAAATGTTCTGGAATTAGGTTGCAAAATTCTGTGAATATACTAAAAGTCACTGAATTGTACACTTGTTCATGAGAGAGAGAGAGAGAGGTAGAGACAGAGAAAGAAGCAGGCTCCCTGCTCTGCAGGGAGCCCAATGGGGGGCTCGATCCCAGGACCCCGGGATCACGACCCGAGCCAAAGACCGACGCTTAACCAGTTGAGCCACCCGGGTGCCCCTGAATTGTACACTTAAAATGTGCAATTTTTTGGCACAGGAATTATATCTCAATAAAGCCATTATAACAAAAACACAATATACTACTGAATGAGCATGGTTTCTGGAAAATTTACACTAATCTATGTGACCACAATATACAGAATTATCATACTGCTGTCATATAGATTCCAAAGCTGACCAAGAGATTTTGCCAGTATTCAGGTCCAAGGAATGGAAACCATATCCGCTAAGGTACCAATGCTCTGAGAAGTTGTTATGAATGGTTCATTTCAACGGCCTAACAGAACTAACAGAAATAGCTTTGAAAGGTGTTATGGACTGAATTGTGTTGCCCCAAAATTCATATATTGAAATCCAAACTCCCTAGTACCTCAGATACTGACTGTATTTGGAGACAGGGCCTTTAAAGAGGTAATTAAATGAAAAGAGGTCATTAGAGTAGGTCCTAATCCAATACGACCCGTTTCCTTAACAGTGACGAGATAGCACACAGGCACAGGAGGAAGGGTCACATGAAGACACAGGGAAGACCATCTGCCGGCCAAGGAGAGACGTTCAGAAGAAACCAACCAACCAATATCTCGATCTTGGACTTCTATCTTCCCGAATGCAGAAAAAATTAATTTTTGTCCTTAAAGCCACAGAGTCTATGGTATTTATTATGGCAGCCCTAGCAAACTAGCTCAGAAAGGAAAGAGTTAGAATGGTCTTTGCGTCTGCCATCAAGAAAATTAGCAAAGTTCTGTACTTGAAGATGTAAAGTCTAAGACGTTATCAATAGCAAAGGAGCCATGTGTTTTTCCAGTTGATAGCTTGGTTTCATCTGCCCCATTGCCTATAGCATTGATCTTGCTTTCTTGGCCTTTAGTCTAAAGGACCCTTAAAGAATCCCTGTTACCCAACAACTAAGGAGAATTCTGCCTAAGAGGATAAACTCCCCTTCCAGCAATAGCTGGAACATCAATTAGTGAAACAGAGTGGCCAGTGTCACCGAACTTTGTCATTGCAATGCCATTAGCAGATGACCTTCTTTTTTAAGCTTTTTGAAATCATTCTCACTGCAGGATGTCTCTGAGGCCAGTTCCTGGAATTGTTCATCCCACCTGCATACAACTGCTTCCCCTGTGGGGGAGGAAAGAGTTAGCATGTAGGTGGCCCTCCCGTGCTCCAGCCGTGCAGGGGAGCCAAGTCAGAGTGAGCCAGCCATGGGGTTGAAGTTGGCAGGGTAGGTAGGCAAGGGGGTCCAGGTTGTGCAATGCTTTCTAATTCGTGTTAGTTTTTGTCCTTAAACTTAAGAACATTGAAATCGACAGCATAAATTGACAACCATGTTAACCACTTACACATTTCTTTAAAACACTTTGCAAATTCCTACCTGATTTTACATTCACAGTTACCTTATTAAATGGCTAAAGCAGGCAAGGATCCATTTTATGGTCCTGAGACCCAGAGAAGCTGACTCACACATTAGCAGAATTGGAGTTTGAGATAAAGTGAAATTTCATGACTTAAAGCTAATGCCAGAAATATATGATTTATAAAAACTACTTAAAATGGCCTTGTTGGGGCGCCTGGGTAGCGCAGTCGTTAAGGCGTCTGCCTTCGGCTCAGGGCGTGATCCCGGCATGCCGGGATCGAGTCCCACATCGGGCTCCTCTGCTGTGAGCCTGCTTCTTCCTCTCCCACTCCCCCTGCTGTGTTCCCTCTCTCGCTGGCTGTCTCTCTGTCACATAAATAAATAAAATCTTAAAATAAATAAATAAATAAATAAAAATAAAATGGCCTTGTTGATTTTACATTATTTATAAGTAGATACCATTTGTAAGTTTGGGGTCTCCAGGTATTAGTAATTGAAACTAATTTGTAATCCGTTTGTCATATTCTTTTTTTTTTTTTTTTTAAAGATTTTATTTATTTATGTGACAGAGAGACAGCCAGTGAGAGAGGGAACACAAGCAGGGGGAGTGGGAGAGGAAGAAGCAGGCTCCCAGCCGAGGAGCCCGATGTGGGACTCGATCCCGGAACGCCAGGATCACGCCCTGAGCCGAAGGCAGACGCTTAACGACTGCGCTACCCAGGCGCCCCTGTCATATTCTTTTTAAATGAATAATTTTAGCAGCCAAGAAATACTTGATTCTTCCAAGAATGTTTAGAGATACCCCCTAAAAATTTATGTTTTACATTATAAAGTCAGTTATTTAGGAACATGTTGAGACTTCCATTTAGTTGACCTTTTTGTGTTGTTTGTGGTTGTCGGTAATGTTATTAAAAAAAATCAAGATACCATATTTATTCACATAATTCTCCTTCTTTGGATACTTCTGTATTTTAAGGTGAAAAATGTAAAGTCCTTTTCACAGATGCTTATGCTTCCTGCTTTAAAATATAAATGCTATGCCCATGCTTTGCTCCTTATGTTACTGCCCCCCCACACACACACAAAGATAAAAATGAAAGGATTATATTCATGCTTATCTACCACTTGAACAGGAGAGAAGAGAAAAACATTTAGCCCTCTCTTGCACTGCTGGCGCTCACAGCATTTCTTTCTCCTCCCTCAGGCAGGGTAGGAGTAACGAGTTATCACTTCCCTCAGGGAATCTCCAACCCATGGGGATATATAGAGAGTCTACAAATGAGGCTGGGAACGACTTGTTCCTTACCCAAGCCAGACATATGTGAGACTTCAATCTAGAACTTGAAATGGAAAGAAATCTTAATGGAAATATCACCTTGCTGTCAGCTGTAAATCCCCTCCCTCCACCTCCTTTTGTCTGTATCACTGCAGCCTTTAAAAAGTCTTAGGCTCCCAGTGGTACTTTTTAAGCAATGTGTTTATGTATGGAAGGAAGAGAGAGGATAGGAGATTTAGAATCCAATTAACTTTGCACCTGAGGATTGCTGGATAACCGTGAACAAGTCATTCCACGCTGGTAAACCAATAAGAATACTTAAGATTAATGAAGACCGTAAAAGATGATGGTGGACTAGACGCCAGGCACTATGATAATTTTTCCTTTCCTGTATCGTATTTACAATAGAAAGCATTGTGAGTATACTTCATACCCTGGAGTGGTGCAGTGCACAGTCTAGACAACCAAATATGACAACTCTGGTTAGACATATATGGGTTAGAGAATTACATGGGTGAGATTCATACGAAGTGCAAGGATATTTAACTTTTTCCAAATCAACTGACTTCGAAAACTCTTAGGACTCTCTAGGAAAGATATTAGAAGTTGCACTAATTAATTATTAATATCTAAAACTGCTTCAATCCAGACATATATCCTATGATTTTGGAGGTAAATTTCAAAATCATAAACCCTAGCGAATGAAGCAGTCACCTGCAATGACTACTGACATACAACCAAGGATATTCCCCAAAATGCTGGCAATAGGACCTAACAGAAAGAAATTTTTAATTCAAATATTGTGACCTAATTGTGCTCAGTAACGAAAATGCCATTAAAAGTAATTTGTAGAGACTTCCACTTCTGTAAAGATAGTTGTCTCTGTTCCTCCTGCTAGGCACATCTGAAATCCCTGGACATAATATATAAAATAGAAGAAGAGTCTGAGAAGTAGAGAGAAAAGGGCAGACAGGCTAAAGACCTCAAACCTAAGGGATGGCAAAATGACTTTAATTGAAAACCACTTAGCTATACAAAAGACCAAATAAATCCCAACTTGAACAAAATAAGACAATCAACATATGCCAACACCAAGATGACACAGATGTTAGAATTATCAGATAAGGATTTTAAAGCAGCCATCATGAAAACATTTCTGAGTAATTACAAACACACTTGAAACAGATGAAACAACGGAAAGTTTCAGCAAAGAAACAAAGTGTTAGCAAAAGAACAGTGATCTAAATCTTATACCTTCTACAAAAAGTAAGTCAAAACAGATCATGGATTGAAGCATAAAATCCAAAACTACAGAAGATATTTCATATAAGAGAGAGTCTTCATGATCTAGGGGTAGGCAAAGACTTCTTGGACTTGACACCAAAAGCATGATTCCTAAAGAAAAATAATCAGTAAATTTGGCTCCATCAAAGTTAAATTTAAAACCTTTGCTCTGTGAAAGACTCTGTGAAGGAGATGAAAAGACAAGCTACAGATTTAAAGATGTCTGAGAAAGACCTTATTTAAATCTGACAAAGATCTAGAATATACCAAGAACTCTCATAATTCAACAGTAAAACAAAACAAAACCCAAACAATCTTCTTAGAAAATGACAAAAGACGGCCCCAAAGAGAATGTATGGAAGGCGAATGAACACATGAGAAGATGCTTAGCATCGTGAGCCCTGGTAGACAGAATGATGCCCATTATCCTGATCTCCAGAACCTGGAAATATGTTGTCTTGTATTCAAAAGGAACATTGCAGATGTGATTAAGTTATTAAGGGTCTTGAGATAGGATCGCCCTGCATTATGCAGGTGGGCCTGATGTAATCACAACGGAAGGAGGAGGCAGGATCAGAGAAGAGAGAAGATGCCATGATATGATACGAAAACAGAGAAAAGGACCAAAAAGGACCCGAGCCAAGGAATATAGGCAGTCTCTAGAGTTTGGAAAAAGGAAGGAAACGGATTCTCCCCTAGAGCTTCCAGAAGTAACATAGCCCTGCAGACCCATTTTAGATTTCTGACCTCCCCCCACAAGTCGTAAGATAATAAATTTGTTTTTTAAGGCACTAAGTTTGTCATAATTTGTTATAGCAATCATAGGAAAATAGCCATTAGAGGAATGCAAGTTAGTACCACCGTGAGCTCTTACTCTGTACCTGTGAGAACAGATAAAATATGAAGAATACTGACAATCCCGGTGAAGAGACACAGGAAATGAATCGCCCATACATTGCTAGTAGTAATGTAAATGATACAGCTTCTCTGCAAAATTATTGGGCAGTGTCTTAAAAAACTAATCATGCATTTACCATATGATCCAAGTAGTTAAGCTCCTGGGTATTTATCCCAGACAAATTAAAGCTTATGTCCACCCAAAAACCTGTACATGAGTGTTCTCAGCACTTTTATTCGTAAAAGCCAAAACCTGGAAATAATAGAAATGCCCCTCAGTAAATGAAGGGTTAAACTATGGTAGAGCAATACTACAGAATACTACTCAGCAAGAAAAGGGTACAAACTATGGATACACTCAACAACGGGCTTGGATCAAGGGCCTTATGCTCAGTAAACAAAGCCAATCGTGTGCTGTTATTCCCTTTACATAACATTCTCAAATGACATAATTATGGAGATGGGAAGAGGATTAGTGATAGCCAGGGATTAAGGATAATGGGCAGTTGGGGGTGGGTGTGACTGTAAAGATAGGGCATGAGGGAAGTCTTTGTGGTGCTGGAATTGTTATGCATGTTGATTATGGTGATGGTTACACAAATCTATACCTGTAATAAAATGACAGACCTATACACACCAAGTCAAGTTACTGATTTGAAAGTGTAGTATAATTCTGTAAGACATAACCATTGAGGAAAAACAGGTGAAGAATACCCGAACCTTTTCGTGTTCCCTTTGCAACTCCATGTGAATTTATAACTAATATTTTTAAGTTAAAAAAAATAGTGGCAAAAGATAGAAAGGGGCCAACTGATATCTTTACAAAAGAGAAAGATAAAAGTGTAATTAATTGTGATGCTTTGTTTAGGAAAATTAAGATGCAGGTATTATAGAGAGAAGGCTTTTCTAATTCTTATTTTTCATAGCATTTCTCCATTTTTTCCCCCAATTTGAAATATATCATGCATACAAAAGAATACAGAAAATGCATCTGTGGGGCACCTGGGTGGCTCAGTCAGTTAAGCATCTACCTTCAGCTCAGGTCATGATCCCGGGGTCCTGAGATGGAGCCCTGCATTGGTTCCCTGCTCAGTGGGGAGCCTGCTTCTCCCTCTCCCTCTGCCTGCTGCTCCCCCTGTTTGTGCTCTCTTTCACCTTCTCTCTCTCTGTCAAATAAATAAATAAAATCTTTAAAAAAGAAAAAAAAAGAAAATGCGTATGTACAGATCACTCAAGATGCTAAACTTGCCAGTGCCTTCGAAGGTCCCTGTATGTGACTGTTAGTTAATACAACCCCTATCTGCTGCCAGAGATAACCACCATTCTGGCTTTTGTGATCATCATTCCTCTGCTTTAAAAGTTTCCTTTCTATGTGTGTATCTCGAAATACTAGGTTGTTTAGCATTATCTGTTTTGAGCTTTATCTAAATGGAAACATACTGCTTGGATTCCTCTGTGAGTTATTTCTTTTCCTACCATTATGTCTTCGAGGTTTATCTTTGATGAATATGGCTGTATTTAATTCACTTTCAATGCTAAATAGTATTCTCTGAATGGCATGACCACAGGTGATGGATGTTAGGCTCCACCTCTTTTTCTCCTTTCCTCTCAGGAGCCAGTCTCACTAGAGGGAATGTGCCTTCAGTTGTTCTCTGCCAGGTCCAGGTGGGACTGAGCCTAGATCAGTGACTCTAATAGTGGGTCGCTGTGTTAGGAAAGCCACTAGCTTGAGTGTTTACCATGTCTTGGACACTGCGGTAGAGGCTCACTCATTTAACCCTCAAGATCAATTTTAGAATCATTTTGTCAAGTGAAAAAATTGATTGTTAACATATTAATGTGGTGATAATAATTATCCTTCTGATACTTATTCTTCCTCTATAAAAACATGTGATGTCTGCTTTTTCTTAATGTATACTAGTTGATTCTTTTAACCAGTAGGGTATTTTTCCCATATATTTTATTAATATTGCCATTTTTCCCAAGGTAGTGTTTTTTATCTTAATGAGAGGGAGATGTGTGTATATGTGTATGTATAATATATCTTTTTTTCAATTATATATATATTTTTTAAAGATTTTATTTATTTATTTGACAGAGAGAGACAGTGAGAAAGGGAACCCAAGCAAGACAAGTGTGAGAGGGAGAAGCAGGCTTCCTGCTAAGCAGGGAGCCCGATGCAGGGCTTGATCCCAGAACTCTGGGATCATGACCTGAGCCAAAGGCAGATGCTTAACGGCTGAGCCACCAGGCATCCCTTCAATTATATTTTTTGATTGATGTGTTGAAGAGCTACTAAGACATATATTATATATGTACATACATGTGTATATGTATATATCATATTTAAAAAATACATATTTTATATGTAAATATATACATATTTTATAGAAAGATTGGACATATATAATTGGAGATATATGTATCTCCAATTGCTTTTATACTCTAAGAGATTTTCAATTGATTCTGTTGGAGTTTTTTTTAATAAAAAAAAATCACCTGCAAATAATAATGATCATTTGTTCTATTTTACCCCATATATGCAACTTTTTTCTGGGTTTTTTTGGGGGGGGAACACTCTTCTAGAATTTCAAAAACAATGCTAAATATAGAATTCTGGTTTTATTTCTAATTTAACACAAATGCGTCTAGCATTTCATCCTTATGTATGACATTTGATATAGATTTGAGATAGAAATTTGTTGATTTATTAAGGATAATTAGTTTGAATATTAGTTTTAAAGAGATATTTAAATAGGTAATGAGCATTAAATTTCACTAAAATGCCCATTTAAGCCTGAAGAGACCGCCTCATGGTTTTTCTTATTTGCTCTATTGATGAGTTAATATACTGATACCATATGATGAATTCTTTTAATATATTTTGGTTAATTCTATTGTTAGTTACTTCTTAATGCCAATTATACCATAAGTGAGACAGATCTATAGAATGAACTTAGTGCTGTCTTTGACACATGTAGATTTCAAAATTTGTTAAATTTGAAAAATGACCTAGGCAGTTTCCCACATTTCTCTGTGGTCCAAGTTAGTTTATAATGGACAAGAATTATCTGTTGCTTTAATATTAAGGAATTCATTTATATTATTTAGAGCAAGAGCCTGTGATAACTTCCTTAATTTCTCCCTTGGTTATGTTTTGTTCAGGTCTTACTTCTTCTTGAGTCAAGATTTTATATATTTGTTTTCAGAAAAAATATTCCTATTATAATGTTTTCAAATATATTACACCAATTTGCGTAGTATCCTCTGTTCATTTTCAGTTCTGTTTTCTCTGTGGTTGCATCTTTTTTCTTCACAATTTCACTTCCCAAGTTTTCTTCTTATGTTCTTAGATTTTTTTAGAAATTTGCTCATTTTCTTGATTTTTACAAAGAACGAGTTTTTAAATCATTAACGTCTACAGTCATCGTTATCATTCCCTCCAACTACTTGCTCAGGTTTTAAAGTAGTTGTTCTGAATTCATTCTTAAGTTAAATGCATCAAAGACGATGAATTTTTGTCTAAGGAACATATTGACCACATTCCGTAAGTCCTACTATGTAATACTCCATTTTTATTATTTTAAAAATCAGTTATTGAATTTTTAAAGTATCTTCTTGTATCAATAGTTATTTGGGGGAATAAGTTTTTTTGGGTTTTGGAATTTGTGGCTTTGAACTCATTAATTTATCTTTAAGATGAATAGCTACCATTTTGTTAGTTATGAAATTATTAAAATATTATACCATCTATATAAAATATTTAGATACAGTTTATGTAGCAAATATATACAGATATGGACGGGAAAGATACAAACCATCCTCAAGAAAGAGGCTGCCTCTGGAGAGAGAAACATGGAAAGGGCGAGGTCCAGAGGAAGTGGAAAGGGGGGGTTTCAAACTTACCTGTAGAATTTTATTTCTTTAAAAATTATTGCTGAAGTGGGGATGCCTGGGTGGCTCAGTCAGTTAAGCATCTGCCTTCAGCTCAGGTCATGATTACAGAGTCCCAGGATCAAGCCCCGCATCAGGCTTCCTGCTCAGTGGAATCTTCTCCTTCTCCTTCTCTCCCCGCTCTTGTACTCTCTCTCATTCTCTCTTTCTCTCTCTCAAACAAATAAATCTTTTTTAAAGAATGAAAAAATAAAAATAATTGCTGAAGTAAGCATGACGAAAGTTAACATCTACCCATTCTGGGTCATAGACACCTGATATATACCATATTATTCTATGCACTTTTCTGCTCATTTTAATAATTTCATTAAATAAAACTTACTTTTCACCCAACATTATATTTTGATACATATAAGACAAATGTATTCATTTTAGCCACCATATAGAATTCTGTCACTTATGTGTCCATTCCCCTGTTGTTTTCATTGCCGTAATGACTATCCTCGTATGTTCTTAAGGTGCATATGCAGGAGCTAAGTGATACACCTGAAAATGGGAATGCTTATCTTCAACTTTACTAATTATTACCAAATTTACTTTCTCAAGTGGTTGTATTAATTTCCACTTATTCCGAGAGTTGACGAAAATCCTCTCATTCACCTTATGTTGGCTAACACCTGGTATGAATCAACTATTAAATTTTAGAGCCTGAAATATTGTCATTATAGTTTTAATTTGTATTCTCCAAATTCCCAGTGAGGCTGGGCATCTTTTAACATGTTTATTGGGTTTTCATATCAGAGATTTACCTATTCATACCTCTTTCCCCTCTTTCTATTAGGTTGTCTTCTTACTGTTTTGTAAGAATTATGTATAGGTTCTGGATAGTGATGCTTTTTCTGTTAAAATCTTGCAAATATCTTCTCCCCATGTGTCATTGTCTTTTAACTTTGTTTACAGTTGTTTTTTATATACAAGTTGTTATTTTCATGTAGTCAAATCTACCAATCTTTTCTCTTATAATCTGGCTCTTTATGCATCCATATCATAAAAATATGCTCCTAACATCTAAGTTTTGCTTTTCATACTTAGGTCTTTGATCCACCTGAAAAAAAAAAAGTTTTTGTATGTTGTATGTAGCAAAATGAGGAAGAAAGAATGGATAAAATGATTAGACCTCCATATTACCTATGAAAGATGGGAGAAATGAGGCACAGCCTAGGTACCTTAGCTTTGGAGAGAATATCTGATGTATCATGTTAAGTTATCCCTCAAAATGTTATTGCCAGTATCACCTGCTCTACTTATTTAAGAGCTTTCCAGTGTATGTGAATTTTTTTTTTCTGAAAGCTGGAATATATGGCAAAGCACTTCATTTTTCCTACATGATAGACAAGGTGGGGGCTAGTAAATGCAAATAAATAAATCAACTCTTTCAAGGCTGCCACTTGGCTTCAATCACTGGGGTGCTGTGCTAACACTGGAAAAATCGATCAGCAAAGAAAGAATGAGAAGCATAAATTTGTTGTCTTTTGAGTCAGATAATCATAGTTTAATTACTATTTACTTCAGTTTAGTGTAGCTTTACTGTTTTTGTGAGCAATGTACATTTCTAGAATGACAGACACATTCAAACATATATGTGTAAGTACATCCTAAAAACAAAAAACAGTAATTATCCAGCTTTTTCTCACTTGGATTAATAGATGCTCTTCCAATCCCTCACTAGGTCAGCAGTAAACAGGGATTAGCTTTCTAGTAGAGCTTTTCATTATGCCTTGGTGAAAAATGGAGTTCCTACAGTCCTGAGAATCTGCTAACACAACTTTTTCCCATATCTGGGCAGATGGGTGGATTTATTTAATAGATACTGTATAAGCATTTTCCGTCTAGCTAAAATACATCTGAGCAAGAAGGCTGAACTTGACTGCGGCATCTGCTTGTCCAGAAAATCCTTTAGCTAGATTCCACTCTGTGACACAGTATGTGTCCTCCCTGCTCCTCACCAGTACGTCCCCTGAACTACCTTCCTGAAGTTCTTTCTGTCTTTCCCTGGTACTAATCACTATGCCCCATCAGGAATCTTGCATGGCCACTAAAATACAGCAGCATAAAGAATACAACATGGTACCTATACTCAACAATAACGTATTGACCCTTTAAAAATTCGGGACATCTGGGTGCCTCAGTCAGTTAAGCGTCTGCCTTCAGTTCAGGTCATGATCGCAGAGTGCCACCACTGAGCCCTTGGTCAGACTCCCTTCTCCCTCTGCCCCTCCCCCCACCTGTGCCCTCTCTGTCTCTCTCAAATAAATAAATAAAATCTTTTTTTTTTTTAATTTGTTAAGGGGTAGATCTCATGTATTCTTACCACAATAAAATAGTTTTTAAAAAAAGATTTCTCAGGGCGCCTGGATGGCGCAGTCGTTAAGCATCTGCCTTCGGCTCAGGGTGTGATCCCGGCGTTGTGGGATCGAGCCCCACATCGGGCTCCTCCTCTGTGAGCCTGCTTCTTCCTCTCCCACTCCCCCTGCTTGTGTTCCCTCTCTCGCTGGCTGTCTCTATCTCTGTCAAATAAATAAATAAAATCTTTAAAAAAATAAAAAAGATTTCTCTTCCTTAGTACTTCACAGATCAACATAAGGACAAAACGTGTAGAAGATGGGAGAGGGTGCATGCAGCCCCCACACCTAACTAGCAGAAGTCAGAGCTGTGACACTAGTTTTCACAGATTGCTTGATAAATTATCATCATGAAGAAAATGTCACTAAAAGTCAAGATTCAAGAATGGCTGGAATCATTAACATGGACACTTTAGAAGAAAGTGGCTAGTTTTGCATGCCCACGTTTGACAAGGAGATGGGAGCCAGAGTTTATCACTCTCCTAAAATAGAACAACAGGAAGGAGAACACACTGAGCTATGAAGACGATACGTTTTTTAGTGGGTTTCATTTCACGCTAGCTGACACACAAAGTGGAAGTTGTAATTGGGCTGTAACTATGGACTCTGTTAATTTTCCTCTTTAAGTCAGACCAGGAACGTGAAGGATACACATCAGGGTTTTCTATGCTTCTGACTGGATTGCCATCCTGCTGAGAAAAGTTAGGACATTGTATCTTTTATCAGTAATTATTGCAGTTCACAATTAGTTGTGAAATACCTTTAGTTGATATAGACAAGAGGTAACGTTAAAGGCCACGCCAGAAAAACACTGTGAGATAGCCTTATAAAATGTACTCTATTGTTTACCTAAGGCTTAGTTTTACATTTTTGGAAAAGATATTCAACCTTTTTGCAGTAACACTTTGTGATAATGTCATAGCACCACATTCTGAAAAAGTGGATTTAATGCAATTATTATATTAGGCAAGCCTGGGATACATATTGATTTATGAGAACTATATGAAGCCTATCCTCCAAAGAGCTCCAACATACCCTAATTCAACTCCGAGAATTGCTTTGATAACTCTCTCTTGGGAAAATTAGATGAAAGCTTGCCCTAGGAGTGATTAAGAGATTTATGGGATTTATACACCAACATGAAAGCTCAGGATTTTAGGCTTCTACTAATTGTTTCCAACCCTAGGTCCCAAAACTCTGATTCCACTATTGAGATATCTTAAAAGATATTTCAAAATGTGCTTCCTAAGTCCCCCAATTGTTTAATTCAAACATTACTTCATACACTTTTAGTTATTATTTAAACCCTAACAGACACGCAAACCCACTTGCTCAAAAATGTCAAATACCATATTTTAACACATTACAGAGCATTAATGCCTGATCTCGTGCTCTCTAGTGAAATCATATAGGTACAAATTTCAAAATAATGTTTGCTTTGACAGTTTTTGCATATAGTTGAACTTCTTATAAATGCACCATTAATCTTAAAATATTTATGTGGCTTTGTATACACATCTTTTTTATTAATTATTCGGGGCTGTGCATATCTGTCACATTAAATTACACGTTTTGCATCAGCTTTTGTGTCCTGCCAGTAATTTTTACAACTTGAAAACTATTCATTAAGTCATTCAGGTTGCAATAGCACCGTCCCTCCAACAGCAGACAATATGAGCACTGAAACCAAATCTTAACACACAAAACAAAGTCCATTTTACTATTTTGAAACTTTAAGTAACTGTTTTTTTAAGATTTTATTTATTCATTTGAGAGAGAGAGAGAGTACAAGGGGGGAGGAGGGGCAGAGGGGAGAGGGAGAAGCAGACCCTCCTCTGAGCAGGGAGCCCTGACTCGGGACTCGATCCCAGGACCCTGAGATCATGACCCAAGTCAAAGGCAGACGCTTAACCAACTGAGCCACCCGGGTGCCCCTAGTAGAGACAAGCATTATACAAAAGACTTTTTAATTAAAAAAACGAATAAAAACAACCAAACATCACATTGTAAGTTTTTAAACAATTGCTTCAAAAAAGTGATTATATCTTTTTATCAGCTCCTCTGAAATTTGAGCACTTAGTCTCCTTAATTATGTGAGCAATAGATAATGTTCATGAATAAATGTAGGCAAACATTTGGTGTCCTCTGTGGTGTTTCAGGCTCAATTGCCCTCTACCCTGAGAACGCAAAAGGAGTGATTTAGAAAAGTTTATTTGCTCCCATTTAGTGAGATAGGATTTTCTCCCTATCTCGCAAACAAATGAACAAAAATACAAAAATCATTTGAATGTTACAGATGATAAAAGACAGCACTGTCTAAGACCACAACTCTGGCATTCAAATGATGCCGTTTGTCAAAGCAGCCTGAACATTTTCTCTGGTTTTACAAGTCGATCAAAAACTGTTAGAAATGTGAACTTATCAAATAGGTTAAAACTACTAAAATCCCCATGTTTTGTTTGCTTTATGGACCCAGGTTCTGTAAAAGGTAACGTTTGAAAAATGGATTCCACTGTCACTTAAAAGTTCTGAAAACTGTGGTGTTAATACAGAGATTAAAATCACCAGCTTTTAAGTTACACAATGAAATATACTGCAACGACCGTCCCTAAGTTTTTTGCTGCTTTCTTGTTATTTAGGCTCTGAAGTCCTGAGATCTCGTTCTCATCTTGAAAACTGCAGCTACCCAAACAGCCCATTTCAGCGTGGTGCTCCAAGCAACAGATACCACAAAAAGGTATTTTTACACTCTCTGATATTTGCCAAGGTTATTTGGTAGGCTTGCATGTTCACACTAGCGTGTCAATGGCCTCTAAATTTCTCCTGACCCACTGCCCATTGTCTGACTGAAGTGTCGTCCTGTTCAGAGTGCTGTCTTAGCTTCAAGATCTGAAGAGCTAGCTTCCCACAGGCATGATTAAGTCAGCCACAGGATTTAGCTACATTTTCTACTCAGGCTTTACCTGAAATAGAATTCTCTATTAAGCAAGAAAGCAGAAGCATGAAGCAGTACTCTCCTTAAACAAGATGCACAATCTGGAGAAAAACTTAGGAAAGATACCAGGTAAGAATGGATATTTTTCTAACTCATCTTCAACAATGTCGCTTATCGCTTGATTTAACCTTGAGTTTCCCTTCAGAGCTTGAGTGAGTTCCTTGCAATCTGATTTTTTTCAGGTTTTTTTAGGGCTTCTTTAAGGAATTAAAATCTTATCCACCATGGTCAGTTATCAAAACCACTATAGTCTTTGTTCTTCTCAGACCATTTATACCATAATCCCATCTCAACTTCAGCTGGCCTCTTTCCATTTAAAATTTATAAAGAAAAAAAAAGCCATCATTTGCTTTCTCAAGTTACTTGCCTTTTTCTCTGCTCCTTCACAGGCCTTTCTGCCAATAGAAAAGGAGAGATTAAAACATCAACTCGCAGGACAATAACGCTAGCTTGCTTGAGGGGTTTCCAAGAATCCCTTTTTAATCGGAATGGAATTTCATTTATTCTACGCTTGCCTGCTGCCCTCCATACACACAGAAATGGTCTTCAGAGTCACAACTTGCCATATTTGAAAGGATCTAGGCCTCTCTTCCCAGAATTTTACTTTTTAAAGAAAGACACATAAAAACAATATAAAAAAGTTTTTAGTTTTGCCCCCCTCTGCTTCGTTTCCTATTTCCCTCCTTTGTACCATCTTGGAATTCACAGGGCTCTGGAGAGGCCAGAGGTCAGGATCAATTCACTGAGGCCAGGCAAGGAGAGAAATAAACCCAGAATGCAGAGCCTGGCCAACTTTGAGTAGTATGTACTTCATATTGACCAACTATTTGCCCTAATCATGGATTGACTTACTCAATTCCTGGCCCCAGAGCTCACTGGAGGCTCACCAGATCCCTCACGTCTTATTTAATAGCCCAATGGATGGATCCAGTGAGTTTCAAGAGTGTGACCAACTATTCGGAAGTGGTATGAGAAGCATTAGACCCAAAACCCAGAAGGACTTTACCTTTGCCAAACTAAGCATTGCTTTGAAGGAATTCTGTGGTTAGTAATATTCCTTAAGATAACTTAACAGAATAAGAATTGATAAAATGAATTAGAGTTGCCTAGAAAAGGAAAGGTGATATTAGACTTATTATTTAAATTTTTAAATCAGTAATACAAAATAACGTGATACTAAGTGAGATTCGGAAGAAAATACTACCCTCACCTGTGAGTATCGCCTCTGTATTTCTCAGCCTTCAGATAAGCACTGTTATTGGTTTCTTGCATATACCTCCAAAGTAGCTTCATCCCTATACAAGCAAATAAATATATACCCCTAACTTCCCCCTTTTTATTTACAAGATAGCATAATAAAAACAGTGGTCTACACTTTGCTTTTTTCACTTTATAATACATCTTGGTGTTCTTTCGATATCAATACATAGAGAATTCCCTTATTCTTTCTTTTATAGTATTCCGTTATATGGATCAAACATGATTGGTCCCCACAGAGGAAATTTTTTAATGTTTCCAATATTTTTGCTATTTTAAATGGTATTGCAAATATAGAATCAATTAATTTGTGTGTTTTGATTTAGCTTATGTTGCTTTCATCTCTAAAAATTGTTGATGTAATCACAGGTACTTTTTCTTTTATAACTTTCGATCTCCTATCATAAAGGAATTTTTTCACAGATTGCTCTAGTGCTTTGATGATTTCATGGTTTACATTTATACTTGTGATCCACTTGGAATGTGTCCTATAGATTAGTGTGAGGTATAAATAAAAGTTTCTTACTAGATAGCCATCCAGTCTTAATACAACTAGATTTTTTTTTTTTAAAGATTTTATTTATTTGACAGAGAGAGAGACAGCCAGCGAGAGAGGGAACACAAGCAGGCAGAGTGGGAGAGGAAGAGGCAGGCTCCCAGTGGCGCAGGGAGCCTGATGCGGGGCTCGATCCCAGGACCCTGGGATCAGGCCCTGAGCTGAAGGCAGACGCTTAACGACTGAGCCACCCAGGCGCCCCTACAACTAGATTTTTTAACCAATTTATTGACTAATCTGCAACCACTAACCTAAGTTGACTTCCTTATCATTTGGCATGTGTTTGGGTCTATATCTGTATCTCCTACCCTATTTCATTGGTTCCTCTGTCCACCATAGGGTCTAAATTATTGAAACTTAGGGTGTGATTTACCATCTGGTATGGTTAGTTCACCTCTATTTTTTCTTTTTGAGAGTTTTTGATTTGGGGATGTTCATGGTTATTTTGTCATGTGAATTTTGCGTTCAGTTTGTCCAGTAAAAAGAGATTGAAGACTGTTGGTATGTTATTGGTATTATAACATTCAATTTTAAGTTAGCATAGGAAGAATTGGTATCTTTATGATATTGAGTCTTCCTGATCTAGAACATCTTTCCATCAGTTCAAGTCTTTTTTCATATTCTTTGATAGCATTTGAAAGGTTTCTTTATGTAAGTCTTGCATATTGTTTGTTGTCTATCCCCTTTTATCTTTGTCATTGCTGCTGTAAACAAGATCTGTCACGTGTTCTGAATTTTTTTATCTATAGATTTTTCAAATCATAATACATTTGATTATTTTCATGACTAAAAGGGAAAAGAGATAGCCTGCAAGTCATTCTCATTTGTAGTGAAACCAGGCATTCACAATGATGTTTGAGCATGAACATCTGTAAAATCTGAGGTTTTTCAGATTTTTTCAAAACTTGAAAAACGTTTTCAAACTTCACAGAATATATTAAAACCTTAATGGGAAGTCCTTATTTAAGAATTGCTAAAAGGTACTATTTCTGCTTTTGGCTTCATCAATTCTCAGAACTTTCCCAGAACCCAAATCATACCAGTAATATTATACTTTCTGCAGATAAATTTATCTAACCATTGCAAAATTGGCTTTTCTCAGAATTCACTTGCAGCACTTAAGAAATGTGGGGGGGTTTTTTATTTTAATATTTATTTTTATATAAAATCTTCAAGGTACAGGTTATATTCTTAGTAAAAGTAAACTCTAGACCCATAATTTAAGTTACACTATTTCCTGGCTCCAACCTACTTTTTCATCCTTCAGGCCCCAAATTTGATTAGCCACTATTTCTTCCAAACTCTCGTACTTTCCCATGTTCAGATCTCTATGCCCTCAAATCTTCAGCTCCATCAAAATTCTACTCAAAACTTAAGGCCTAACTAGAAACCCAAGGTCTCACCTCTAATAGTTTTAATTATATAGTTCTTCCATAATTGTTCTTCTAACATTCAGTTTTAGAAAAACTTACCTATTTATTTATTTTATTTTTAATTGACATATAGCACTGTGCAAGTTTAAGGAGTATGACATGTTCATTTGATACAATTACATATTACAAAATCATCACTCCTCAAGTGTTGGCTAAGACCATCCATCACCTTACATAACTACCATTTTTTTTGTAGTGAGAACATTTCAGATCTATTTTCTTAGCCCCTTCCAAGTATATAATACGATACTGTTGTATATAATCATGATGCTATACATTAGATCCCAAAATGGATTCATCTCTAAATAAAGGTTTTCATCTTTTGGCCAGTGTCTCCCCATTTCCATTGCCCTCACCTCATACACTGGTTAACCATTAGTTTACTCTCTCCTTCTCTGAGTTCAGCTTTTTCAGATTTCACATATAAGTGATATTATACACCATTTGTCTTTCTTTGAATTACTTCACTTAGCACAGTGCCCTTATGGTCCACCCATGTTGTCAAAAATGGCAGGATTTCCTTCTTTCTCATAGCTTTCCTTCTTTCTCTCCACTATATATACATATCACATCTTCTTCATCCATTCATTAACTGATGGACCCTTAGGTTGTTTCCATATCTTGGTTCTTGCAAATAATGCTGCAGTGAACATGGGAGTGCAGATATCTGTTCAAGATCCTGATTTCATTTCCTTTGGATATATGTACAGAAGTGGGATTACTGGACCACATGATAGTTCTATTTTTTATTTTTTAAAGAATCTCCGTACATACATTTTTTCATAGTGACTGCACCAATTTGCATTCCCCCAACAGTGCTCAGGGGTTCCTTTCTCTTGTCATTATTGCCAGCACATGTTATCTCTTGTCTTTTGATGACAGCCCTTCAATAGGTATAAGGTGATATCTCTTTGTGGTTTTGATCTCCCATGACAGTTCTAATTAGAACTGATCACCCCAGCCCTCCTCTGAATGTCCATGACACTTTTTATCTGTAGGTGTCTGTGATAGCATAATGACCCCAATGATATCCAAACCCTAATCCGTGGAACCTACAAGTATGTTATGTTACATGACAAAGAGACTTTTAGAAGTAACTAAGATTAGAAACCTTAAGACAGAGAGTACCCTGTGTTACCCAGGTGAGCCCAATCTAATCCCATGAGCCCTTAAAAGCAGAGAACTTTCTGTAACTAGAGTCAGAGAAATGTGGCAAAAAGAGAAGAGAGAGATGGGAAGTATGAAAAGGATTCTAGCCATGTTTACTGGTTTAAAGATGGAAGCAGAAATGTGAAAAACATGAGAAGTAAATGAGTTTTGCAAACAACCAATGAGCTTGTAAGAAGACCCTGCATCCCAGCTGACTGACACCTGGATTCTGCCTAGATGTTAACTTCTGCCTCAGATTCATAAAGTACACAAAACCCTGATCTAAACAGCACCGGGGGACATTCAGATTGTTATAACGGAATTTGGTTTAAGTGAAGAAATTACTAGAAGTCCTGGAGAGAATTGGAGATAAAGCAGATGCTCAGATTCTTTGTAGAAACTAACAAGTGAGACAAATGAAGGATGTATTGACAGACAAGAAGGAGAAAATACAGTGGGTTAATGGTGATGGTGTCACTAGAGATAGAAACCATTAAAGAAGCATGTATTATCTCCTCCAAAGAGCTGATGAGATGTGTGTATGTGTGTATGCATGTGTGTGTTTACCATGGTGTGGGTATTCTGGGGTAGTTCTCTCCTGACTAAGGCAATTGGGACATCTGTGGTACAGGAGGGTAAAGGGAATTGACAGTTCAGTGCTTGATTGTAGAAGAGAAGAGCAGTAATGAACGCAAGCAAGATCAATTCACCCTTTCTTCCCATTTATAAGACACTGAGACTGTAATCAATCACTATTTTTAGAGAAAGTAATGATTACATGAACATGAATCAGCAGAAAGCTCATGGTATACAGAATTGTTCATCACAGAAGTTATTGTAACCAGAGCAACATATTGTCCTCATGATAGATCATAAGAAAAATTGCTCATTTCCATTGACTTTTTTTTTTTTTTTTGCTGTGACGTGATATTACTTATATTTTGCAAGATGACACAAATGGTATCTTAGTGAGCTTTTTTGGAAAGAGTTCTTCATTGATTAAAAAATGCAAAGCTTTCTCCGGATGATTCTAAACTGTGCTATATTTCCTTTGGCAAAATTTTGTCGCTATAAATCTGGCCTTCAGATATTTTGGGGAACATCAGCATCATGTGAGAAATCACTGTATCTCTATACGGTCCACGAACCCCTGAAATTAGATGCAGTATTTGGGAGGATAAGTGCATATTTCTAAAAAGAGAGGTCATAATTGTCCAGATGTTCAAAAGGCTCTGGACTAAAAAGAAAAAAGAAAAGAAAAGAAAAGAAAAAAAAGAAGAGGAAAAGAAAATTAAGAAAGCCTGTTCTGAAGCTTTGGATGATTCTTTTTTCACCGGACATAAGAGGTCTCTCTCTCTCTCTTTTTCTTTTTCCCAGTTGAAACTGCACAGTGGGTCCTTGTAATCTTCTACTGATCTCCCGTAGGGCTTCAGATTCATGTGAGTGGGTGCTTATGCTTGACTCTGTGGCAAGAGAGACTCAATAAAATAAATACACACAGTTTTAAAGGACCAAAGAATTAAGGCATCTTCCCTGTTGGCTTTTAAACTTCTAGCACACTTTCCACAATGATGGTCTTTCAACTTTTGTTTGACTGGCGCATGTAATTCATACTAAGCACATTCCCACCCCATGAGTGAGAATCACCGTAAACAAGTACCTAATTACAGCCATGATAATAGAGTGGCTCTTGGACAAGAGAGAAACCTGTGCTTGAATGCCTCAGTGGTGCCCCACGACTCCCAGCATGAATCCAAACCCCTTCAACTAATTTTGTGACCTAATCCTAATGTAAATCTACAGGTTTATCTGTAACAGCATTAGCCTAGGCGCTACTGACATTGGGACAAGCGTGTTCTTTGTTGTAGGGGGCTGTCCTGTACATTAGAAGATGGGTAGAAGCATCTACTCACCTCTACTCCCTAGATGCCAGTAAGCCTCCATGCACACTCAGCTGTGGCAGCCAGAAGTATCTCCAGACAGTGACAAATGTCCCTGGGCCCGAACTCATCCCTGATTGAGAATCACCAATTTTTAGTCTTTTACACCCTCAAACTTGACTCACACCATCAGCAACTTTTCTTTCAGTTCTCTCAGTTTCAGAAGTGCGCTGTTTTTCTCCTTTGTATTTTCTATGTATCTCTATGTATGTAGTGTGTGTGTGTGTGTGTGTGTGTGTGTGTGTGTGTGTGTGTGTATTTTCTACACCCTGCATGTGTGAAGTCCCTTCCCCTTCTGTGTGCCCGGCAGACTCCATCTTCTTAGAAGTCTGGGTGAGGGAGCTACAGTTTCCACTAGCATTTCTCCTGAAATAGTTAAACATTTGCTTTTCTCTCTAGCCTATTAAACCGTTTTTTGCAAGAGGTTAAGGATCATTATTGAGTTTATGGAGTGTGTCCCATTACCTGGTGCATATTCAGTATGTAATCGTTATTGAATAAACTAATATCTGAGCCTAAACAAACATTAGTCAACACTATTGTAGTGTTACTTTAAAAAAAAAAAAAGTACATTCCCTTGTACAGTTATTAAGCATCAAGATTTCAAAAATAACCTTGGAGAAAATCTGGTACAACATGTGTCAAACACAAATCACTGTTTCAACTTAATTCTTGCCATGCTTTTGACCTTTATAAATCGTCTTAGCTTAATTCATTTTATATTTAAAACCTATATTTTATCACAATTTGGCAGATTTTTGTTTGCTGTCTATTAGCACGGTAAAGGTCACATCGTTAGATGAAGCCTGGTGGCAGAAAAAACACAGTAATTTGCCAATGGGAAACACATGAAAAGTGACTTCATTTTTTATGTTGTCCTACAGCTTGTACCTTGGGGTTGATTTGAAATGTTATTATTCAAAATTGAAAACTGTGTTTGAAATGAATTCTGGAAAGTACACAAAAGAGAAAAATCACTTAGAAGTTCCAACCTAAAACCATGGTTATTTTGCACAATTAAATAGTAGCAAGATGCTTGAAATATCTTGGCTGGCAAGGGATTTAAAAAGCTGCTAAGTAAAAGCTATTTAAGTAGGTACAGACACCCCGAGCTTTGTTTTTCACTTTGTTTCTTATTGATAAAGGTTTTTTTCTACTGATAAAAGAAAATAAATTCCAACAGTACTTATATGGCAGATAATTATTTGATGTGCACCAAATTGGACACAGACTGCAGCCCATTCCTGAGAGCGTTGTATGGTACACAGGACAAGGTTTACGGTAATTATCTAGACCCTGTTTCTCACTTCAAGGACTTCTCTATAACACAAAGCAAGGTAACCTGTCAAAATGATTTACTGAGGGTCTGCTTTATGCAAGCACTAGAGGAGATAAGACATAACCAAAGCACAGCAGTGACTTGGAGGAACTACCAGTCTGGGGAGGGATAAAAGACATGTACACAGAGGATGATAATTGGGGGGGGGGGGCGGGCAGTAGGAAAGCCCCATGTCTTAAAGATAAACAGAATGCTACATGAATTTGAAGACAAGAGAGATAACATCACTGTGTGTGTGTGTGTGTGTGTGTGTGTTTCTGTGTGTCTGTGTGTGTCTGTGTGTCTGTGTATGTTTGTAATGGGGTGTCTCAGAATCCAGAACATTCTAGATAGATTAAATAACATGTTTAAAGCAGCATTTATATTAGACATATTTTGATAACAGTGAACAGATGGATGTATTTGGAGGTAGAGACTAGACCATTTTGTGCCTTACATGTCACCATGAAGAATATATCCTCACCTTGGTTGACAAAAGCCACATTTCAACAATTTGTCTCTACCCCCCAGCACTGAGTAAAATGCTTATCATTCAGTAATTGGTGGTGTTGTTGACAGCAGTGTTAGTGTGGGTGAAAGAAGGAAGGGAAGAAGGAGGGGAGGGAAAGAGGTATTCACTAACAGGGAGCCACTAGAGACGTTTACCTCAGAATACTAAAACTTAAGCTGTATTGAATAAACCATCTGACAGAGGGCATAGAATAGTCTGTGAGGAAAGAGTTATATGAACAGACACCACTGAAACCACATAGATGAGAGAAAGTGAGGACCTGACTCTGGGTGACCATGGATAAAAAAGAAGAGATTGAGGAGAGATATATTTCATATGGATGATTTCAGGAACTGATAATTTGGCTGAATTAGGTATAAGCAAGAAAAACTGGATACCACTCTGAGTGAGGTTCATAACTGAACAACCCAGCAATTAGGCAACCCATTTGTAGAAATGAAGAAAGAAAACCAAGAGGTCAGTGTTTGAAAGATTGAACTGACAAGTGCTTGCAAGTGAATATTGTGGAGATATCTGGCTTTTGAGCTCAGGAGAGGGGCCACAGGTAAGGTTATATCTCTGAGAGCCTCTGGAGGCAGGAGAAAATAGAGAAGTGGAGTGGACAGGAGGGATTACTGAGGAGGAAAAAGGAGATACCACTGACACAGGACATTTGGTTAGACCTATGTTTAGAATATCAAAGTGATAAAGAGAAAACAAACTGAGATTGTATTCTGTGAGAAAATTCAAGGCAGGAGATTTCGAAGAGAATGTAGGGGAACTATAAGTCCTCACTGCTTAAGGTGGGCTACACATAGTGACTTGCTTCCACAGAAGAGAGTATGAGAAGGTGAAAAAGAAGGAACTTTACAGTGGAAAGACCTGGCAAACACTACCTCAGCCAGGTGACCAAGTCGACCTCAACAGCCATAAATCATGTGGATAACATGTACCCTTACCATGACATGATGAAAACAGCACTTCACCACTGTGGTATTCTTCCCTGAAACTCATAATCCCAGTCTAATCATGAGGAAAATACCATACAAACTCAAATTGAAGAACATTCTACAAAATATCTGACCAGTACTCCTCAAAACTGAGTCATCAAAAAAACAAGATAAATATGAGAAGCCATCAAAGATAAGAGCAGCCTGAGGAGAGATGACAAGTAAATTTTTTTTTATGATATTCCAGATGGGTTCCTGGAACAGAAAAAAAGATGTTAGGAAAAACTAAGGAAATCTACATATCATATAGAATTTAGTTAATAATAATATATCAATAATGATTCATAAATTGTAACACATATACCACACAAATGTTAACAATAGGGGAACTGGCTAAGGTATTTATGGAACCCACTGCACTATATTCTCAATTTCCTATAATTCTAAAACTGTTCTAAAAATAAAGTCTTTTCTTTTAAAGGGAGAGCAATTGTACATTGAGCAATCCACTTTATCAAATGCTGCAGAAACACTGAGAAGGAAGTCAAAGGATGGACCTCTAGGATATACATGTGTAAGTTAAATTCCAAGGAGAGACTTCAGTGTGTGGTGGGCAGGGACTTCAGTTTACAGAGAATGAAGTGGTGAGTGGGTGGTAGGCATGGAAGCAGTAAGAGGGATAATGGTGAAGAAGGACTGCCCTAAAGAATCCAGGAGCTGACTCCAGAGAAGCTTGAGAGCATTTACGGGGGGAGGGGGAGGAACCAAGCAAAGGAGGAAGACTGAAAGTGCAGGTGAAAGACAGCATAAATGGTCTATATTAGCTTCCTCTGTTGTAACAAGTTACCATAACCTTGGTTGCTGAAACAACACAAATTTATTCTCTTACATTTCTGGAGGTTGGAAGTCTGAAATCAATTTCAGTGGGCTAAAATCCAGGTGTCACTTGGCCTATATTCCTTCTGGAGGCTCTAGGTAAGAGTCTGCTTCCTTGACATTTAAAGCTTCTAAAGTCTACCTGCATTCCTTGGCTTGTGGCCCCTTCCTCCATCCGCAAAGCCAGCAGAGTAGTATTTTTTCTCCTCTGATCTCTGCTTCTATCTTCTCTTTCTCATTCTGTGTCTCTTTTCTCTTTTCTATGTAAGGATCGTTGTGATTACATAGCACCCACCTGGATGATCCAGGATCATCCCCCCATCTCAAGATCCTCAATTCAGTCACATCTGCAAAGCCCTCTTACCATGAAAGATAACACTTTCATGGGCTCTGGGGGTTAAGGTATAGACATCTTGGAGATACCACTATTGAATCTATGGCAGGATACCAGCTGGGCCTTGAAGGAGGTCTAGGAGGTGGGATAAGAAGATGGAAGGGTCTATTTTAACCAAGAGAAGCTGAGTACAGTAGAAGTGGTGACTGCTACATTTGGGGAAATGAAGGAACTGAGAAACCATAAGATTCTATTTATTTTTATTTCTTTATTTTTATTTTTATTTTTTTTTAGAGAGAGAGTGTGCATGTGGGACAGGCAAGGGGAAAAGGGAGAGTGAGAGAGAGAAAATCCTAAGCAGATTCCACACCCAGCATGGAGCCTGACATGGGGCTCGATCTCACAACCCTGAGATCATGATCTGAGCCAAAATCGAGAGTTGTATTGCCCTATGATGAGCAATGATGAATATCTTTTCATGAGTCTATATGCCGTCTTCACGTCTTCTTTGGAAAAACGTTTATTCCTGTCTTCTGCGCATATTTTAATTAGATTATTTCTTTTTTGGGCGTTGAGTTTTCTAAGTTTATAAGTTAATTTGTATATCTTGTTTTTAAATATGTTCTCATCAGATCAGTTGAGTCTTCTGCCCCAGTGGCAACACCATTCCCCACTTTCTAGCATTCTTCAACTTGGGGTCAGCAGGAGGTTAGGATGGCTTCCTATGTCACACATCCTCCAGTGAGTCACTGTTTCTTTCTCCCTTCCTTCTTTTCTTCCTTCCTTTCTTTCTGTAACCAACTTGGTTAGCACAGGCAAAGCTGATCACTGCTTCTCTTCTCTCCCACTTACCCCTTGTATTTTTAGGCATTTGGTCCAGAGTAAATATAGATGGCAAGGTCGTGCATTTCCTCCTCCACCCCTTCCTCCTAATCTACTCTGCAGTGAGGTTCCCATAGCTAGGTTTATGCCCTACCCACAAGAAAATCACCATTCATTTAGAGGACCTTTCAGGCTAATTTTACTTTCTTTAGGAAAAAAATAAAGTTATATCCAGCTGATTTTAGCATGAGGTATTACTTTGATTCCACATTTTCACATCTACCTGGGAACAATTTGAAGCTCGCCCTTTAAATTAGAGACAAAGTTGAATATTAATGGTATATCACATCTGTTCAGCCATTCCACTTCCAAGTGTTCTCCGCTAAGCACATCCACAGTCAGCAGTTTTGGATACTCTGTTTTCTCTTTGAATGTGTTGAATCCCTTCCTTTAAGGGTCAGCCCTGCTAGATTGGATACTGTTTATAACCCCTGCCAGGGAGCTCCTCCAATCTGAGAGTCAGCAGGCCATTTTGGTAGGAAGCTGGATTGGAATGAGAGCTAACAGTTCTTTGTTAGTTGGATTAACAACTTTATTCTATGTATTTTTCCGTGCATCTGTGTCCTGGAGTTAACACACTGACAAGCCCCACTTGGCCTCACCTTTCCTAGGAAGATGAGGCCCAGAAGAACATATTCCCCAGTGCATGGTGGCAGCACAGTTCTCTAGTCCTGACACTACTTATGATTCACGCTGGAGTAAAGGGGACCTGGTGTCTTTCCTATAGCCACTAACCCCATGGTAGATTTTCCTGATGTTTTAAATTTCCAGGATAAAATTAAAACTCTACCTGTGTTAGAATGAAGCAAACTGATTATTTACAAAGGACTGGGCATGAAACAAGCATCAGGCTTCCCCTCCATGACACTAAATGCTAGAAGATAATGGAAAAAAGCCTACAGAGTTCTAAGAGTAAAGGATTGTGAACGTCTACAATCAGGGGTCGAGGTAAAATAAAAATACAAAACATAAAAACCTTTTCTGATACACACAGATTCAAAAAGCATACTACCCATGAACCTTTATGAACATATCACTTGAAGATATTCTGATAAAACACAACATAATATAGGAAAAAAGAAGAAAAAGGTAGCTTTCTGATGAAAATGATATGTAAGCCATGTGCACATTTATCCTCACCACCCTCAGCCTGCACTAAATGATGGTTTAAAAAAATTTTATGTGTATGTACACATACACAAAACACTATCACACACATGTGCCACAAACACACAAGAACAAAGAAAATGGGATTGGGAACACAGGAAATTGGACTTATGACTTACCGATGTTAGGACCGAATGCTGGAAAGCAATGGCTTCCATTAGTGGGGGAAATTATTTTCAATCTAGAATTTTGTCCTCAGAATTTATCCGTCACATGTCAAGTAAAATGAGCACATCTGCTGATAAACAAGGATTTAATAAAATTTACCTCCAAATGTTCTTTCTTAGAAACTACTAGAGAATGGGTTTATATAACATGGAGTAGAGGTCAAGAAAGAAGAAAGAGTAAACCCAACACAGGAGAGTAGGAAAGTGTTGTACGATGACAACGTGAAGTAGGCTCTGGGGGTGGAAGCGTGGAAAACGCGGTGGTACTGGGTTGAGGGCTCCAGGTAAAGAGGGGGTGGGAGTGGGGGAAAGGTGATCGGAAAGACATTTAGGAAAAAAAACAAGAATGTGTATTTGAATTGGGGTAATATTTTTCCTTTTGCCATTCAAGAGGGTTTTCCTGGCCCTGAGGGGTTAACTCTCTCCTACATGTGGTTGGGATTTTTTAGAGAAAGACGGGAGAGACAAAGAATAAAGCAATACTCAGTGTATGACATGCAAAATAGGATTATGAGGCAAGAAAATAATCTTGTAAACCCAGCTTCTTCTTTGAGGCAGAGTCCCCCATTCCTATACCATTCACACTCACATAACCAAGTGCCAGTCTTATTCCCTGGCATACAGAGGTTTCTGTAAGACAGGACACTAGGGACAGAGAGAGAGCCATGAGGAGTGCACAGAAGGACAAGAGCTGAATGGTCAGGATGAGTGTGTTGTTGCTTCCCTCGCACAGAGGGGATGAGACCGATGTGGTAGCAACAGCATGGGCAGAGCTCCTGCCTCATCTTAATTTAGAACTCTGGACAAGAGCATCCCCTGGGCTGCCCCCACACCAACCTGGGGCATGGCCATACTGATTTGGTAGGATGGCCTGGTCAGGCAGGGATAAAACTGGGTGTGTTTATCTGAGACAGTGAGGGCTCCTACAAGGGAATTTTTAAGCTTACTGGACCTCACTTAGCTGTAAATAAAAGTGGACATTTTATTAATTTCCTCCCACTCCCCAGTGAGTGGGGACCCAGAAAGATGGCCTGCTTAGGTATATCCAAAATAATTAAATTATTATTCCCCATATATGAGTTACAAATTTTTTTAAAGATTTTATTTATATATTTGAGAGAAAGAGAGAGCACAAGCAGGGGGAGAGGCAGAGGGAGAGGGAGAAGCAGACTCCCTGCTAAGCAGGGAGCCCAATGCGGGACTCAATCCCAGGACCCTGGGATCATGACCTGAGCAGAAGGCAGACACTTAACTGACTGAGCCACCCAGGCGCCCTCTAAGTTATGGTGTTAAAGTTTTGTAGTCTGCTTCATGATGCTCACAGATCCTTTAGTTTCCAAGATGGGCTCCTACATGTGATTTTAAAAATAGTAGTTCCCTTCTTCTTTTCCATCTTTGTTAATTTCATTTTTTCCTCACCCTCCTTTACCACATACAACGGGATAAAATAGATGAACTTGGTGCGATTGTCCACAGTTTGAACAGAAAGGAAATCTAAATTCTCCAAAGAGATTTGGTAAGCATTTGGGAAAAGCATATGAAAACTCGACACCGATAAATATTCCACACCCAGCTCTCTTTTCAGTCAGGAGGCAGTATTTCCACCCGAGCTCTCATGCTCCAAAACAAAAGACAATACTCTTCCTAAAATCTGGTAAAACAGAGTTCAAGTGTAGCACAACAAGCAATGATCTCATTATGTATATTGCACATGTGTAAGAAAAGGCACCAGATATTTCCATCTGTCCATCTTTATCCGCAGAAAATTGATTTCACAACTCTTCCGGATGTTTCAATGCCAAACCCCATATAAAAATGTTTGCCAATCACCCCTAAGCCTGAAAAATGTATCTTTCCAAACAATGGGGAAATGTGGAGTCAGAAAGTCCCAGAGAGGAGAAATAAACCAGTGGTGGGGAGAAGAGGGACGGTCACCAGCATTCATCACGTAGGTGAGGGATTCCCAGCTGTAGGCTCCTGGCTCTGTGCTCAGTGTACAATCGAGATTAAATACACACAGTACAGCCCTCAGGAGCTTCAGATCCAGCCAGGGACAGGGGAGGACAGGAGTGCCAAGGGAAGGCACGGGGTTAAGGGACAGTCAGGCAGTCATTAAAAAACAGAGACAAATTCCTTTGAGCCATACTGGTTAGGGAGTGAGGGGCTCAGATTCATTAAGTTGTCTGGTTATTCCATATGAATAAACAAGTTTCCAGAGTCCGCCTTTAAAACCTAACACCTAACGAGGAGCTCACGAACAAGAGTGTTTGTTGGGTTTCATTTCAGAAGTGTTTGTCAAGCTGAACACCCGGCTCTCGTTCCAGCATGCGGCCCCTTTCCTTTCTCACGGCTGCGTTCCTGGGTTTCTCGGGACCTCTCTGTTCTTGGCTCCTTAGAAAGCCTCTCTTCCCTTTCCCGTGCCTCACGTGGGGCCTCTGAGGCTTGGCTTTTCCCCCTGCGCCCCTCTCACAATCCAGGCTCCGTGCAGGAGCCCGAGCTGATCAGGGTTTGGACAGCTGCCAAATCCACATCTTCGCTTGACCTCTCACCTTCATTCCGTTTCCTGCCTCCACGCCCATCCTGGCTCCTTGTCTGCACAGCGATCTATACATAGTTATATCCCACGGTCTCTTGCACCGCGGCTCATCCAAAAGTGAGCTCACCCTCTTCACATCCCACGCCGGCTTCCTTTCCAACTGTCTGCGGTCCTAACACCTCCAACATTCTGGTTGTGCATATAACCATTGGGGCCACCTTCCTGGGTCCCCCTTCCCTGGGGACTGGGAAGAGCTTGACGCGTCCGACTTTCACATACAGCTACACTGGATCCCACAACTCTAACAATTCCCTTTCAGTTTGTTTGTTTCTTCAACAGTAAAAACAGAGGCAGTGACAGAGGGCTGCAGTACCGGGAGTGGGATCCAAAAAGATAACCTATAAAAGCATTTTGAAAAATAGAAAGTATCGTGCAGGAATAAGATGATAGCTGGTGGTTCATAAACGTTAAAATATTTTCCACGTGGGAGGCTGTTGTCATATACAAGTATGACAAATAGGGTACGCAGGCTTAAAATATAGAGTTCGTCATGCTGAACGACAAATCAAACTTGTACAGCTCAGTACCCAATAAAATGTGGGTAGTACTTTATTTTTGAAACAGTGAAATGTAGGTTTTAAATGTAGGTTTTAAAATCATATCTCTTAGAAACTTTCGAGAAAGATATACATATACAGATGTACCTATTTTGCCATATATCACATTTACGTATGACCGTCAAAGTATAAAACCACATGCCAAATTGCCTTCCTCTTTTCCTACCCCCAGCTATGTAGTCAGGCTTTATAAACTATGGACTACAGTTGTCCCAGGACTAAAGCCCCGGGCACGTGCTGTACAACCTGGTGTTGAGATCTAGAAACCATGAATGAAATCCAGGACTCCGGGCAGGACTGGGGGCCGGGTCTAGGTGGTGGGCACCATCTCCCTAACCTCTCTGCCTCGACACTACTCCATGAAAGGACGCAGGTCCTCCCCACCTTCATGGTTATGACATACTCTGATTAGCTCATCCATTCTGCGTCCAGTGACTCCTGCCATCACCACACCCACTGCATACTTTAGAAAACACAGGATCTTCGAGTACTTATCACAAACCAGATGTTTTGGTCAGGAGCGGGAACCAGATTTGGCTCTCAGTTGAATTTCATCCGACCCGTGGGGCAAACTAGCAAGAAGTTGCAAAAACTTCCCATTTCACATCATGCTCTTGCATACATGTGAGAGGCCACAAAAAGTGTGTCATTTTCCCTTTGTTGTCTTTCACTCTGCTTCTGTTTCTAGGGATTTGTTTTTCCATCATTCCAGACCCTACCTGTAGGTTTCTGCATGTCCCTTATCTCCGTAGTTTGCATTACTTTAGGGAGAACGGGGGGGGGGGGGGGGGGGGTGTGGGTGGACGGAGGGTGTGATGGGAGTAGGAGGAGGGATTTGGTCATGTTAGCTCTAATTAATTAGACTTCCTAAATGTTTAGGACAATTATCTGTTAAAAGTGTGGTGTTTTTTTTTTTTTTTTTTTTTTTTTTTTTTTTTTTTAAACTTGGTGGCTCCAGGACCTGCCCATCTCAGAATCTTCCTGCCTCCAGGCTTCCTGGGCGAAGTGCCCACGCCCTTGCCCACTCACAGGCACTCATACCTCCAGCCTGCATCTCAATGCACAGCAGTGTGATTTCTGTCCCCAGCACCCTGCTGAATCTGGTCTGTCATTTTCAAGCTTTAAACTGCCAGATCCAGGAGCTCTTTTCAGCCTGCATTTCCCTTACACTCTCTGGATCTCGTTCTTGATATTCTCTCCTGCAGAACTACTCCTTCATGGGTCCCCTTTCTTTTGCCCCTCCAACTGCATTTCTCAGATTTTGTTCTTAACTACTTTTCCTTCTCATTCTTCATTGTCGGCTTGAGCTAATGTACCAGTTCACTCAAACTCAACTACAGCCAGCACTGTAGATGCCAGAATCCTGATTTCCATTGCCCACTTTGACCTAACTCCTGAGCTTAGACCAATTGTCAGAGAGCATCCAGGGATTTCTCACCATCCCAGATGTTTCCTGATTACAAGGAAATTCTGTCCTGTGTTGTACAAGTTTCTCCGAGTGTATGATTTTTAAAACTTCACTTTGGCTGCCTGACTTATGGATGGGTAGGTATCAAACATCCTAATCTAAGTGTTGGTTTGAGGTGTTTTGACCTTACCTCTTTATCCTTAAAGGATCTTTGGAATCACAGGTTTCAAACACTGAACTATGTGACCTGAACTCTATTAGATCCTTATCACTAAGTGACAACAGAGGACAAGATAAACCCAAAGGACCAGTCTTAAAAACAAACAACAACAACAACAAAAAACCCTTATTTTTTCTTGCTTTGAATATTATTTAAGTTCAGTCCTTCAGAAATGCACAGTGCAGAAAGGAAAGTGAGAACTGTGTGACCAGAAAACTGTGACAATTGCTTTCACATGGGGATTATGGGCACAATGTCATTAACAAGAGTGCAAATGGCTTCCTTTCTCTTTAGCATATATGTCCTATTAGCTGTTAGGAAAATCTTGTTCTACTAAGGCTATGTTTTAAGTATATCTAAGAGACTATAGTTATTAATAATACTAACAACAGTGAACGTTGATAAAGTGTTCATTGTGTGCCAGGCACTGTGGTAAGAGTCTGTCATGCTTATCCGATCCTCACAGAAGCTCTATAAGGTGGATTATATTATTAACCCTAGTTCATATACAAGAAAACTGAAATTCTGAGAGGTTAAGAAATCTCCCCATATTCACCAAAAACACTATAATTCCTGTTCTTCAGACCAACAAATAATACTTAGGAAATATATTAACATTTTCTACTTGTTAATATTTATGTGTAGTTTTTTTCCCACCAAATCATACAGTTGTGCATATATTTCTGGAAAAGGAAAGAAAGGAAGAAAAGGATCTATTAAATCCCATTTATTTCTAACAAAACAATCAATAGAAAATGTTCTGTATATACATGATAAGGATAATTTAAAATGATTACATTGTAATGTTCAATTAGTTTTCATAGTACGATAAAAAAAATCTCAAAATAGGATGATTTTAATTAAATTATATCACGTAATTTTAATTTGGTCCTAGAAGACAGGGTTATTAGGTACTTGAGAGTCACCATTCACTGAACTACATGTTAAATAATTCCATGATCACGTAAATTACAAACAAAAGATACCTAAATATGATTAAGTGTATGAACATGTTTTACAAAGTAAGACTTTTGCTTACTTTTTATTGTGAAATATATCATACATATAAAAAAGGGCATAAAATATTTATGTAGGAAGTAAAGAATAACTCATTCAGTCAACGGATATATATTAGAAGCTTATTATAGGCACTTCCACACGCAGCACTAGAATGTGCCGAGCTTAGAAGTTGTCGCTTACAACCTTACAAGATAAAGCTGTTCAAACAGAGAATCAGTGACTTTTCTTGGACCCACCAGAGAAATTGTTTGCCGGGTAAACAGTCATCCTGAAATCTGGAGTACAGCTGAATCCAGACAGTTGCAGTCAACATTTGCTTACCTGGCCCAAAAGTCCCAAGAGCCATAAATTGTTAAGAACACTTAAATGGTAATTCTGATGAATTACCAAAGGCTGAGCATGGACTAGCATGAGAATGAAGAAGTCCTGAGGACTGTCACCTCAGATGGTCCCCTACCTATAATCACCCCACCAAAGTCTCATGGCAAAGATCTGAGAAAGATGACCTAGTGGGGAGGAGTACTAATTGTGAAAGATACCCAGAGCCTTTTCCATAGCGAAGGCCTCTCGAGGGAAAAATACTTTGACAGAGCTTGCTAAAAGCTGGAGAAAGAGTTGGCATTCCTGTCTCAACTAAGGGAAAAAGGAATCTACACAGTCAGTAGGGGTCAGGGCTTTAAGGAAACAGATGGGGAATGCTACAGTGGGGAAGGGTGGATGGTGCAAGGGGAAGTAAAAAGCTATGCCACCAGAGAAACTCCTGTGGAGGTCACAGCACTATGACACAAGCCTACTCAAAGACTGAGATTTAATTGGAAGACTTTATACTATTCTCTTTTTCCCGTACCATACAACCACACCAACAAGCTTCTGTATAATAGAATGGATTCATTATAGCTGAAAGAGCTGCAAGACACAGACTCTCTCTGAGTCGAAGTACTTAGAGAAGACCAAAAGTAAGAGGGGAGAGAAACAACGGTGCTAGAGCAATTTGATGCCTCTAACATCATAAGTACAGCAATCGTTTAAAAAAGCCCAACTCCTAGCCATATGAACATAAATCCTCACACTAAAGTTCTATTTATCTTTGTTCTTATTACCTGATTCATCACGTCTGACTTTCAGTGAATAATTATGACATGATAAAATGCAAAAAAAAAAAAAAGGTTCTGAAGAGAAAAATCATGCATCAGAACAAAACTTAGATATGTCAGAGATTTTGGAATTGTCTGATTGGGAGTTTAAAATAACTCTAATAGGTAAGAGCTCTATAGCTATTAAAGAAATTGAGTTAATTAATAACTTTTATAAAAATTAAGTATCAAGTCCAGATGGTTTTACCTGTAAATCCTACAACACATTTAAGGTAGAAATTATACGAAATTTCCATGATCTCTTCCAGAAAATGGAATAAAAGGAAAAACTTCCTAATTCTTACTAAGACACCAGCATTACCCTAATCTCAAACCCCAGATTAAGACATTGCAAGAAAGGAAAACTACTGACTGATATTCTCATTAGCATAGGCTCAAAAATTCTCAACAAAATATAAGCAAATCAAATCCAACAATGTATAAAAAAATGCATCGTAATCAAGTGGGATTCATTCCAGGTATATAAGGCTAGTTCAACATTTGAAAATCAGTGAATCTAATCCACCATTTCACAGGCTAAAGAAGAAAAATATTATAAATTATTAAAAATGTATAAAGCAACCTCACTAAAGTAAATGGAAGAAACAGGTACTGACCTGAATAACTCAGGAAATGAGCAGAGTCTGTAAGTTTAAAGGCAAAGGGATTGTACATAAGCACTGTACTCTAATTGATAAAGTGACTTCCCCCAGGAGTGCGGGTTAACAATTCTGACAGCACTATATGTGTATACTAGAATGGAACAATTAAGTAAATGGATGGTGGATGGCGGCGGTCAGGGTAAAGTACAAAACATCCTAATTTCCTTATCTAGTCAGCTGCAAGGGTCTAGAAACAATGACATCCCAGTACCAGTAAACACACTTAATGCCCAGGTCTCCAATAAAAACAACTAGAGCTCCTTGGGAAAATGGCTGATTCTAGGGCTGGGGAAGGAAATATACAAGGTGAGCCTGGAGCATCTTGAAGGGTCAGAAATGAAAACTGCCCCCACCCAATTTTAAAAAAAAACAAACAAACCAAAACCATTCACACTGATGGGAGTATGTCAGAGGTGCACAAGCACCAACTGAGGAGCTCCCAGTGGCCAAAGCTGTAACAGTTTGAGCTACCAAGGGAAAGTAAAGTGGTAGTGGATTATAATCCAAAGTATTAAATAAATATTCAGGAGTTCATACTGATAGAAGTGATTGGATAAATAAATAGATTAGGGAGAAGAGACAAATCTATGCAGAAGAATCCCAAATAATTTATGTAGACGCCCCACCTCCAGGTAATGGAGAGTAACTCTTCACTCCTTAAGTGTGGGCTACACATAGTCACTTCCTCCCAAAGGGTACAGCGTGGAATGGGGGGGGAGGTTAACTTCACAGTGGAGAAACCGACAAACACTATCCCGGCCAGGTGATCAAGGTTAACATGAACAGTGCTAAGTCATACTGAGAGTACATACACTTGAGATAATGTGATAGAATGGTAATTTTCCTCTGTGGAAAATTCCTCCCCAAAATACATAACTCCAGTCTAAAAATAGGAAAAACATCAGACAAATGCCAATTGAGGGACATTCTACAAAACATCTGACCAGTAAGCACTCATCAAAATTGTCAAAGTCATCAAAAACAAGGAAGGTCTGAGAAACTGTCACAGCCAAGAGGATCCCATGGAGGATGACAACTAAATGCATGCTGGATGGGATCCTGAAACATAAAGAGAACATTACATAAAAACTAAAGATTTCTGAAATTATAGTATTTAGTTAATAATAATGAATCAACATTGGCTCATTAATAGAAGGTGTGAATGATAGGGGAAACTGAGTGTGAGGAATAGGGGAACTCATTGCACTGTCTTTGCAGGTTTTCTGTAAATTAAAACTATTTTGAAATTAAAAGTGTATTTATTTAAAAAGCCTGTTGTGTACTAGACACTTTTCCAGGTACTGGGGACCCATTGCATAACAAAGAGACCTGGTCCCAGCCCTCATGGAACTTACTGTTTAGTGAGGACACAGAAACAAGAAGTTAAGGGAAGGAAACCACTTTGGCTGGTGTGAGCAAGCATGACCAACCATTTATTTTAGTTAATATTATCAGGGAAGATTTTTTTGAGACCTGAAATATGAGAATGAAATGGTCATGCAAAGAACAGGTGAAGAGAAGACATTTCCAAGTACAGGAAACAGTGTGAACATAGTTCATAATGTAGGTAGGAGCCTTGAGAAATTGAAAAAGTGGCCAGTGTCTGAGGTTGGGCTTTTGCAGAAACCAATCCTGACCAAGGATTTGAGTGTACAGGGATTTGAGTGCCAGTAGTTCATTGAGGGGAGTTGGGATGTCCCAAGAGGCATTAGGAGGAGAGTAGGAAAGTGAATCAGGGGAGGTGTGGTTATCAAGCAGGTTACTATTATGGGCTACTAGGATTCATTTACACTGGGAAACACTATGAGACAGTACAGAACATGCCTCACTTATCCCACCTGTAGAAGGAAGCTAGGATTTGATCAATTGAGTCCCATCAGGAACTAACCGAAGTTTAGTCCTCAGGGGTGTTAACTCTCTGGCACTTCCAGCCTTCCTTACAGTGGACCAAGCAAGATCCAGAAGCCAGGAAGAATTGCAAGTAGTTGCAATTGGAAGCCATAAAGATCAATATGCATAGGAAGAGTGAGTGCCAAGAGTATATGGGAGGAGCACCCACAAGGTCTGCCACAGCCAGTATATCTATAGAATGGGTAGCAAGGGCGGAAAATGATACTGGGCAAGGTTGGAGAAGTAACCAAGGGGCCATTTATGTAGCACCTGATAGAAAGCAATTGCTGTGTTCTACACTTGGCAGAAACATAATACCATTTGTTAGGATCACTGTGGCTCTTGTGCTGGAGATGTATTACTGAGAATGTGGATATAAGTTGGAGTAGGAATTGTTGTGGTGCTGTTGCTATAGTCCTGGCAGTGGAAGACTGGCTTCAATATAGGTGGAAGTAGTGAAAATGGAGAGGAGTGGAGACACATAAATTGCATTTTGTGGCTAGAGCTTTCAGGACCTGTTTGATGGCTTGAGTAGATGCAGGGAATGATGGAAATGGAGAATTCAAAGATGTTACGTTTGAGATGTCTCTACCAACCCAAAAGGAGCTATCTAGTAGGCAGTTGGATATGAGTCTGGAGCCAAGAATAGAAGTATGGTTTGAAAATACAAATTTGGAAGTCATCAGTATGCAAATGGCATTTTATACCATAGAAATACATGAGGTCAGAAGAGAAGAGACAAGAAGAGAAAAGAGAACCCAGGGAGAGAAGGAAACAGTAAAGCAGGATAATTAAGAGACCAGTAAGAGGAGAATTTTCAAAACAAAGTGCCCCAATCCAGATGGCTAACAGACACATGAAAAGATGCTCAACATCACTCATCATCAGGGAAACACAAATCAAAACCACTGTGAGATACCACCTCACAACTGTCAGAATTGCTAAAATTAACAACACAAGATACAACAGGTGTTGGCAGGAATGCAAAGAAATGTTAAAAATAAAACTATCCTATGACCCAGCAATTGCACTACCAGGTATTTACTCAAAGGATACAAAAATACAGATTCAAAGGGATATCTGCACCCCAATGTTTATAGCAGCATTATCAACAACAGTGAAACTATGGAAAGAGCCCAAATGTCTATTGACTAATGAATGGATAAAGAAGAGGTGGCATATACACACACACACACACACACACACACACACACACACACACACACA
>NW_024423786.1:24284110-24289673 GCF_017311325.1 Ursus maritimus
ACACACACACACACACACACACACACACACACACACACACACACATTTCTCAGCCATCAAAAAGAATGAAATCTTGGTATTTGCAATGACGTGAATGGAACTAGAGAGTATTATGCTAAGTGAAATAAGTCAGTCAGAGAAAGACCAATACCATATGATTTCACTCATATGTGGAATTTAATTTTTTATTAGTAAAATGAGCCAAGCAAGAGGGAATGTTGGGTGATTCAGGAGAGGGAATGATAAGGGAACCAAGGCCTTGAGGGGAGAGAGCATGGGAGCTGGAGCACAAGCAACCACAGGTAGAAACAGTACCCTTCCTCCTTTGTTAAGAGGAAGAGCAGAGAAAATTCAGGTAGATGGCGGGGAGATGGGGGAGTGCCTATATAATGACTCCTGTCTTCTCAAAATATCATGAACAAAATTAAAGAGCTAAGAGGGATTAAAAAAAAAAACAAAACAGCAGTTTAAGAAAAGGCAACAATTGCCACACCATGTTGAGAACCCATGGGAGGTACACCACAGGTACATCTGCATGACCATGGGATATCTCTGCCACTCAGGACCAGGCACAGAGAAGGCTCACAGCCGGGATCATTCAGGGTTGGGGTTTTGTCAGGCAAGTATGGCAGTAGTAAAGAGAGGCAAGGTGACTGAGGAAAAGTAAAATAACATTATTCCGAATGAACCATGGAACTGACCTTGGCTAAGTTCAGGAAAGGCCCCCAGTAGGAGCTGATGGATAGTGGGAAAAGTAGGGGGGACCATGGATTGTCATCTCAATGATCCCCAAAACCTGAAAGCAGGGTTCTTGAGCGTGAGAGTTTGAATAATAAAGGTGGGTGGCTAGTGAGAAGTTTATTGCATATTTTGTCCCATATTAATGTTTTAAAATACATGATTATGGGACGCCTGGGTGGCTCAGTCGGTTGAGGGTCTGACTCTTGGTTTTGGCTCAGGTCATGACCTCAGGGTCATGGGATCAAGCCCTGCATCAGGCTCCACACTCAGCATAGAGTCTACTTATTCCTCTCCCTCTGCTCCTCTCCCCCCGCCCTCCCCCACTCTCTCTCTCAAAAGTAAACAAAATCTTAAAAAAAAAAATACATGATTGAAAAGAAGTGGAAATAAATATTGTGTCATGGTTACCTAGTCATACTGGACTATGCCCCACTCAGCAGTCATAATACACTTCACCCTTTCATGGATTAAAATTTTGCCCGTATGGCATAGCAATTTAAATCTCTAAATGTTTACCTTGTGGCTGTACTCTTCCCTTTCTCTGAAATGGCAGCCATATTGGTTCACCTGTCCAAATGTGTAGAGTCGCTTCCTTATGTATTCACACAGTGTCTGGGCTAAAGCCGGTTACCAAAAGAGAAAGGAAAACCAGCAGACCCATGAGCCAAGTACCCAACTTTCTAGGTCTGGGATCTTCTACCAGAGAGATACAGGTAGTCAAAATGAAGTGTGGAGAACAAGAATTAATACTTGATACTTACTAGAACTCTTCATATTTACTATTGAAAACCACTTGAGCTCTGTCTACCAAAGTTCCAAGTCAAGAAGTTTCAGTATATCTTAGAAGCATAAAATGAAGGGAAAATCTACTTTTCTCCCCACTTAAATCCATTATATAAAATGCCACGTTTCACTTCAAAAAGACTAAGCAGATGTTATTTACAGCATTGCTCTGAAGTTAGAGATACTAGACCACTTTTAATTTTTGTATTTGCAAATAATTTTTCAATAAAAAAAATACAGGCATACAACCAAGATTTTAAAATGGCAAGTCATCTTAAGAACCAAAATAACAGTACTCTAAATCAGTATTTCCCAAGCCTTTTCTTCTTGTTTTTCTCCACCGTGAGTGGAGTATACTAGCAGAAGGATATAAAGATGGGGCATTCAGGTGGGGTGACAAAGGGAAGGTATTTTCCTATCTCATGTATTTCCTCACAGAATCAATCACAGTAAAAATTCCAGTAGATTTTTTAAGTAATAGTGTTGGGGGATAATCGTGTTGCCCTAAAGAAGCATCTACACTTTTTCCCGTTTTGTTTGGAACTAATGGAACGTGTAGGAACTAGACTAGGGTGAAAGTGGAAATCTTTGTTCTGATCCCAGATGAGCCCCTTGAGTTAGATGACCTTCAGCAATTGACTTCGTCTTTGTTTCCTATCTGATAAAATAGAGTTGATCCTACAGGTCCTACCACCTCTCAGGGTTTTCTAAGATTTAATGGAAAATTCGTTTCTTTTCACAAACATTTATTGACTGCCTAGTATGTGCTAGAGATCCGAGATACATAGTGAATAGAACCAATCCCTTGCCTTCATGGAGCTTACATTTCATTAGGGGACGATAGGTGAAAAATAAAGCAGGAGAGACGGGTGGTGTGTTTAAGAGTGGAGTTGGAAGGGGAGTGTTCTGTTTCATAAGGTGATCAGGGAAGTCCTGTCTGGAATTTTAATAGAGGCTCGAGTAAAGTAAGTGAGTTGTTGGGGCTTCCTTGGCAAAAGACACAGCAAAGACAAAGGCAGTGATGTTGGAAGGACTTGGCATGCTTTAGGAACGGTAGTCCATGGGGCTGGAATTGAGTGAGCTGATGGAATGGTAGGTGAGGTCCAAGAGGTGGGGTTGTGACGTGTAGATCTTGTAAGGAAGGAGTCTGGCTCTCATACCAGAGGAGATGGGAAGCCATCTCCTTCTGCTCCGGTTTGAGAAGAGGGATGGCATCTGACTGGTGTTTTAACAGGATCGCTCTGGCTACTGTGTGGTGAAAGGAATAGATTACAACCAGTCAGGGGTGAAGAAGGCAGCCAAGGTAGGCTAGTTTAGACTCCGGTGATGGGGGTGCACAGTGGTACGTGGTCAGAGTCTAGGTGTATTTGGAAGAAAGAGGGGACAGGATTTTCTCACGGATTGGATGGGAAGTGTGAGAGAGGAGTGGAATAAGAAAAGTTTAGGCCAAAGCAAAGCAAACAAAGGAATTACTGATATAAGCAAGCTTGCTTTAGAATTTAAAGAGCATTATGTAAGGGGATATTAACTGGCTCATTTTGTACCAGAGGCCAAATATTTGATAGATTAAAATCTTATTCCATGCCACTAAGACAGAAGGTATTTCATGTTTTTCACCAACTTTTAATTCTGTGGAACTCACTAGTCAGAGGTCAAGTTACAACAGTGGAAGTTTTTAATGAGAAAAGATTTTATTATAAGAAACAATGCCATCAGGTAAAAATGCAAAAAATTGTGCAATTATGGCAAAATGTTTAAAAATATCTACACATTTGCCCCCAAAGGACTACAGTACTTACTCCATACCTGAGCACTGAACACTGAATGCCATTTGAAACTGCTTCACATAGGGAATCTAACTCCTTACAGAGCACACCCACTTCTCCTCATGCACCAGTGAAATCAGCCTGATGCTTAAGCATCAACTTTTAGGATAACAGAAAACGAGGATGGAAAATAAAGAATACAGTTTCTACTTTCCTATAACATAGTTATACCAAGTCCAGTTTTCAATGTGTAAAAAATATGTAGGAAAGTGCTACATACATTCTTCAAATGCAAAAACAAAGTTCAAGTGGGACTGGCATATGTTAGCCTACATTTTAACTCTGTAGTCCTCATTGTGCCTTTTACTTCTATTCTCATCATACTATGCAAATGTACCTTAAATACCTAAACATATATACCCGCACAAATTACTAATCTTAGCTCTCTAGGACCTCTTCTGAAATCATTTAAAAAGTGGCAAAATAACCCAGTTATATAATTTAAACAAATAGTTCTTCGTACAAAATTCAATATATATTCTACCCCCATAGCAAATTCTAAACGTTGGCTTTGACACACTATACTTAGATCACACCCCCAATATAAATGGTTATAGCAGAGGATCAACTGTTGTGCAGATGAACAGAATCAGCCTGCAGAATTAACCACAGCATGTTGTACTCCTGCAGATCACGCGGCACGTGTAAATTGTTACCCACTATTCTATGTCATGTTTTCAAGTAACACATGTTTCTAAATAAATACAGAAGATTGTCAAAAAGCGGCAGGAAATCTTAGCTATTCAACAGAGCTCTCAAAAATAAATTACATGAACATCTCTTGCAAAACTTAGTTTGGTTTCCTCCTCCCCTCCGCAATGCAACACTGGAAAGATGCTTCAAAACGCTCACAGCAAAAGCCCCACAACAGCACGTAGATAAAGAAAAGCAGAAGAAAAACCAGAGGGAAAAAACAGATGGTTGACAAAGTTTATAAAGAGATTATAGACATACTATCAAGGCCAATAAGAAACCACATATCCAACTTCCTAAGACTAGATTTTAAAATGTTAATTCTATAAATGCTGTCCACTTTAAATTCTGCTTCAGAAAACGTTCCTTACTTGTAGAGGTCAAGGACAAGCAGTTTGGAAAGTTTCTGAAAAACGAGGTATGTGATGCAAAGAGGCAATGTTTTAAATTTGTTTCACAGTATCACATTACAATTTGTGCAAGAGTTTTGAATACAAACCATGCCAGTTTGTTTTCTTTAAGAGAATCAAAATGTTCTACTTGAGGACAGACTCTGGGCTATCCCTATACCCTTTATCAATTATTTTAGGCATAGTAAAAAAACAAGTTACCGATCCAAATATCTGCCTTAGGTATTACAAATAAGTTGGTTTGTCCTTTATGTTACTATTACTAACTGATTGTTAGAAATTCATCCATTCAGTATGAAAGTGATTTCGTACCTACAATGCTATGTTTCTACTCACTCACCCTGTCCTTCTCAATCACCTTCAGCTAGAACAAGATTTTCAATGTAGAAATATACATTACTGTTAAGTGCAAAAATGAGAAAACAAAAAAACAAAACAAACGTGAGGTTTTAATGGTCATATATAACTTAAAAGCCATTAAATTAGACCACTGCAGGAGTTTTAGGTTTCTAGAAAACAAAATTGTAAAAGCAGGTATAAAACTTCACATTATGCTCCGTGCAGAAGAGAAATAAGTTACCTTTCACTGTACCGATAATGAAGGGATGGGGGGAGGATGGAAAAGGAGGTAGGGCAACAAAATGGCCCGTGTTAGTGCAAACTGAGTGTCATGTTCTCATTATTCTAAAACTGCATCCAGTTAGGGATCTTGCTATCATGTAAGCAGAGAATCTTGTGAAATCTTGTGAAATCACAGAAGTTCAACAGGTAAAGTACTATGCCACGAAACCAGCATACCAAAGGTACGCACAGGCTCAGCCAATTTAAACCTATCTAGCTAGACAAATGAACTCCCTTATACCAGCACCAGCCACCTGTGAATTTCAGCCCTTTTCGGGATTTGTAAATAATGAGACAGTGTGAGCACTTGAAAGTTATCAGCAAAAAAAAAACCCTGCTACTTTAAAACTTTAGCTTAACTTAAAGTTACATGGGAAATATGAAACAATCAGACTAAAAGCTCTTTCTCAGACAGATTTTTTTCCTTCAACCTACGCTAAAAACACACTTAAATCTCAGTACACTTGAAAACAGTACACAAATATATAT
>NW_024423786.1:24289685-24299881 GCF_017311325.1 Ursus maritimus
AAATGAGGATCTAAGTTAGTGCTTCTCTGTGTTGGAGAGGTCACAGCTAAAGTCCTAGTGATATTGCCTCAAATTTTTACCCGTATTCAAAATAAAAAGTCACATCAAACTAGTTTGGATGTCTCTAACCATAATACCCTAACTGCTCTTATAAGAGTGCATAGTTGTTGATTCATCTGGTATCTCAGTGACGGATTATCACAAAATTCTAGAATGAAAATGGTTACTTTTATACCAGAAAAAACAAATGCTGATAATTGCACTTTGTTACCTTTTGCTTAATGAAATGAAAACATCACAAGGATGAAAAGAAATCCCTCCCTACACCGTAATCTTTAAGAGCACCCATTGCCATGTACAAACTCTCTCAGCTTCTTAAATACTGACAGCACTTCTTGTATCACTGAAAGACTAAGCTTCCCGAAGCACAAGATGCCAGTGAGCTCACTAAGGCCTGCTACTCATTAAAGTACTTTCTGAAGACACTGAGGATAGAGTTTAGCAACAGCACATTCAAAATGCCGGCCAAGGTCCCAGAGCCTGTCTGGGGTCTCGTACACTTTCATCCATTGGTCAGTGATGTCATCATATTGGTAAAGGGAATTTTTCCTGCTGGTTCTGAAGACATGTTCTTCAACGGTCACTTGAGTAGCTCGAACAAATAAATGCAGTTTATTCTGGAAAAGTACCAGTTTAAGGTATGGATTTATGGACTCATCACATGGAAAGTCCTTCTTCCGAGTCCATTTATTTAGCTCAATATCATAGGCTTCTACAGTAAACATACGTTGATGATTTCCACAGGTTCCAGCTATGTAGTAGATAGAGTCCTTGTATACAGCTGCTAAGCCCTGGATTCTAGGCACAGTCATGGGGGTTAAAAAACCCCAGTAGTCTTTTTGAGGTTCATAGAAGAGGAAAAATTCTCCTAAAAAAAAAAAAGAAGAAGAAGAAGGAAAGAAAAACAAGAATATATACATTTACATGTCTCTTTTTGGTTATATGTTGAAAAGCGTAATTTTTCAAATATTTCACTTTCTAAAATATTTCTTGTATAATCTCCAGAGATACATTATATAGTATAAAATAGCTTAAAATTTCTTCATTCCATGGCAGAACATAACACATAGTATTATAGTCAACCTGAATTGGGGGGTTTGTAATAGGGAGGTATAAGGAGTTACTCTGGCTTGAAGGCAGAATAATAGTTGAGAGCTTGGCTCCACTTATTCTATAAACTTGCATATTTCAGAAAAGTTATTTTAAGCCAGCTCTAAAAAAGCATTATCACTAATGGTTAGCCAGTAAGATCAAAGTATGCATACAGCTTCATCATGAATAAGCCACTACACATTTATGTGCTAATTAGTTAGAAGATAGCACATGGAATTGTTCAGATTGATGTCAATGGGCCATTAATATGTTTACTTCGGCGCTGCTATATTGCAAAGACAAATACTTAAGAGGCTTTAATATGATAGAAAACACACAGTTCATGGAGTTGACTTTGGGTCACCTTCAATTCTATTTTGATGATAAAAGGGGTTGCTGAGTCAGACAGCCAATATAAAAATGTCCGAAAGAATTAAACCAGTGAAGATCAACAAGAATTTCGCTAGTTATAACATTTGCATAAAATCCTTGATTTAAAAATCTAGATCTTTTATGAACAGATTAATGGTACCCCATTAGCCACATATAGTACAGCATAAGCCTCTGACTATTTATATCAACTTTATTTATATAAAGAGGCTTTGCTTACATTAGAAATACCTACTTCTAAATTGAGCTTCCCCCTCAAAACTGTTTTGAACTCGATTTACTCTTATCTACAAACTTAACTGCCTACTTAGTGATAGTGACACTATAATTTGAATTTTTCTTAGAAGAGCTTGTTAAACCCACCAGCTTTTGGTTGCATATCACCTTCTCTCATTGACTTTTAACAGGATTCTTAAAAAGACAATAGAAAATAAAAGTTTCTAACATGTACTACCTCTCTACAGGTTTCTTATAAAAAGATGACTCACACAAAAAAGTTAATTTTTAAAATCTAAAGTCCTCTTAATAACTTAAACCAGATAAGCGATTAAGAAAATGTTTAGAGGGGCGCCTGGGTGGCTCAGTCGATTAAGCGTCTGCCTTCGGCTCAGGTCATGATCCCAGGGTCCTGGGATGGAGCCCCCCCGAGCCCCGCTGCTCAGCAGGGAGCCTGCTTCTGAACCCTCTCCTCCCAGCTCCTGCTCTCTCTCGTTATCTCTGTCTCTCTCTCAAATAAATAAAATCTTTAAAAAAGAAAAAAAAAGAAAAGAAAAACTTTTAGAGCCTCAGATTCCTCTTATATAAAATATAACCTCAGATTAAGCAATTCCAGCCCTGAAATTCAATTAATTCATTGTTAACTTTGCTTTAGTGTTTATATTAATACATAACATTTACCTTCCGATTGGAAGTCTTTTAATTAATTCTATCAACTGGTTAGCCAGCAAGACCAAAATATATGTAGAGAAAGCATCATCATATTGAATGATATAAGCTATCCAACCATACTGGACAGATTATACACCCAGTCTTATATTCCATTATTCAGCAAGACCCACAAACAATCATGCCCATGCTTCTATTTAACTAAAATAAGGTACTAGATAGTGATACTTCTTTTGGGGAATTAACTTGATATTGAAATTTAAACACATGGGTTCAGACATTTCTAGTCAAATAAAAGATGAGAGCAAAGAACATATTCTTTTAAATGTGTAAGAGCTAAAAAATCATGTGTATTTACACAGAATCACCCCTTTTTTCTTGTTTTATTAAAGTAATAGGGTGAGGAAAACATATATGAGCAATTAAGAAAGCCAGAAGAGGAATAAGGATGTTGGTATTATCATCACTGTTTTCAACATTCAAGCAACCAAAATGTTTAAGAAACAAAACACAGGGAAAACATTAGTTATCACTAATTAGAACCTTGGATCAAATATCGTATTTATACTTACTTGGTCCTTCTTTCTACTCCTACTACATGATCTTTGCCAGCATACTAGCCTTCAGTAGTTAAAAAGAATTTTTTTGAAAGCTAAATATATTAAACAGTCCCTCTTATAATAGCAAATGTAAAGAAAAAGGTAACATCTCAAAGCTTCTCAGTGGAAAAAACTTGAAAATATATTATGGAAGGTATTGTATGCTGCAGTGAAATTAAAAGCTGAAGACTGTAATTTCAAACTCTTTATAATTAAGTTTCATAACCTTCACAATCATAAGGCTTATCACACAATTCTTTGTTCTTTTTTCTCTTCTAAACTAATCCAGTGAGTTCCATAAAAAGTAGCTGCGACATCTCTTGATTATGTATTACTGAAGAGTAAAACAGTCCTGTATCAAGCTTGGATTCTTAAAAATGGTTCTGAACGTCTTCCCAAAACACTGCACTCGTATTCACTAAATTATGTTTTCAAAAATACTTATCCCACATGATGTCAAAACACAGTAAGAACATAAAAAACTTACAGAATCATCTTAGTAACTTAAAGATGCCTGCCTTTTTTGATTCAAAAGTTTATTGCCTTCATACATCCTTTAAAGAACAGACTGTCGCAACAAACAGTTTATGATAAGAAAGCCAGAGGAGTCCTCGACTAAGAACAAACATCTGTTTTAGTCTAAGTAAAGCATGTTTGACCTGCTCCCCTCTCCTGGAGAATAAACCAGTCAGGCACCTACCCTGTAAAACATAGATCTTCTCTTTGTACTCCACAGCGTTGTGAAACTCCATTGCAACAGGCATCGCGCACACACTCGTCCAGCAATTCTCTCTGCTGTCGTAGCACTCCACGGATTTTAGTGAGTTTCTCCCGTCACCTTCATAAACACGACCTCCAATTGCGTACATCTTACCACAGCAATACACCAGTTTGCAGCCTATTCTGGCTCGCAGCAAGGGAGGTTTGGAAAGCCACCTATTGGTGGAATGGTCATACATCCAGAAATCATTTTCTGCCTTATGGTCGATGGAGACCTCACTGCTGCTGGGCCGGTACCCTCCTGCAATGTAAATGTCATTATCTGGTGATACAAGAATCCCAACTTCTCTTAGATCATTTGGTGGTTTGCATAGTTTAAACACTCTTCCTGTGACTATATCTAGACAAGGCACTGTTTGCTTCTTTCCTGAGTGTTTGTGGGCAGCATCAAAACATATGATCATTTCAGATGCAGTCATTCCGAGTCTCTGTGTGCAGCCATTGGTATTGGATGGGCCCTTTTCTACATAGCTTTTGGCTATAGCCTGTGCAAACTGAGGTGGAATTTTCTCTATAAAGGCATCTTCCATCAGCGGAAAACGAATGCATTTGGCAAAAATTTCTGGAAGGTGCACTTCTCTTTCGTTCTGTTCATGTTCAAACCACCTTACGATGCTTTCATAAACATGCTCTTCTCGGTCTACGTTTAAATCATCACTGTCTAGGATACTTATCAGTTGGTCTTTTGTCAACTGGAGAAACTCCTGTTCTTTGGTGACACACAGAAACTTTTTACGAATGTATTCTTTTGATCGATCTCCAAGTTCCTGATGGCCATAATGATCAGCAAAGATGAAGACCCCAATAGAATTCTGTGGGTCCAAATGACTGATCATGTACTTAGCACATTGGTCTTGGATGGAAGGAATCTGGAAAATGCTGGCTGCAGTGAACAACGCTTGAACATTGGCCTCTGTCAGAACCACTCTGGAGGTGTAGGCATAGTTCAACACTAAATCCATTGATTCAGCTTCAACACCAACTATTCGAACTTCTTTTTGAGTACTTTCTGTAAGGCCGCTAGTGAACATGGATCTAGGAAGGAAAGAGTGGTTAATAGTATATGTGCACTCCAAATAAAAATTATTGTGACAAATTTTTTAAAGTATACAGTTACCACAAAGATAACCTTGGAGACTAAAAAATACTTCCTAATATGCTTCCTGATATTCTGAAGGGGAGTGAAAGCTGATCATCTAGCATAAGGATTTAATCTGGCTAATCTCAAAAATTCTATTCTCAGGGCCAGTCCACTTTTTTTCATTTTTTAACTGAAATTAAAATAGCCAACATATAAGTACATCATTAGTTTCAGACGTAGAGTTCAGTAATTCATCAGTTGTGTATAACACCCAGTACTCATCAAATCATGTCCACTTTATGCCAACTTTGAGAAAAAGAGAGTATACCTAATTAAAGCACACTAAAAGATGGCATGGAATATTACAGGACGCCTTATTTTCCTTGGAGACCCTATCCAGGCTTCTGGTTAAGTTGCCTTAGGGACTTGAGATATTAACTCACCAGACCAATCAGAAAATTTAACAATACCTATAAGGTGTCAATATGATATATGAGCACATATAGACTGATTAAACTTTTCACATCCCAATGGAAATGTACAAGACAACTGGTCCCTGAAATAGATCTTTAAAAATTTCATCTCAGAAAAATAAGATGTTATTCAGAAGTTCATATGCTCTACCTACTTCCTTTTAAAACTATTATCTTTTGAATGCTTCCTTAATCATTATAAGTAATATAAAGAACATCACTTTGTCTTGGACATTTTGAAAACCTTTGCTTAAAGAAATATACTCAATTTTCTCAAAGCTTCCGTATTTTATCTATGTATATCTGAATATAAATAAAGATCATAGTAGGGGTAATAGAATGCATACTTCTTAAAAGAGTTTAAGAATTAATTGCTGCTTTGGAGATACTGGTTTTGAAAATCCCAAGCTTCTGTTTTTTAAAGCAAGTTTATTTATTTATTTACTTACTTCTAATTTAAAATATCTGTGCATTTATGGGACTTTGTTTGCCAAAACATTAAGTAGCCAAAAGCCTGGAACTGTATTTTAGTATTAGTCATTTATATACATCATTTGCCTTTTTCCCCCTCCTTTAAGGCTTCTTTCTAGGCTGCTCTTAAAATTAAATACAAAAATCAAATCAAAATTCTTTTAAAAAGCCTTTTGGGAAAAGGGTTGTTTGCCCTAGGGTGTTTAGTAGATGAGCGTTGAAGAAACTGACCTAACATTGGTGATAAAGTTGTCATAAAGATCCAGACCCCTCTCATTTTGAAGTGCTAGGTTATAAAATATATATACACACACACACACACACACACACACACACACATATATATATATCTCCTAAAACAGTTAATTTTCAAATACAATGAGAAACACTGGGGACACACATGGGTATAAGGATCCAGCTTGCTGCCTGGATGAACCATCTCTGAGTCCAACTTTGACCTCTACAACATAAATTTTAAGCTTAATATCACACAGGCTTTTTTTCATGATTAAAAACTTCATCTCCCAGCGTATGAGCTGGTTTTCCATTTCAGGTGCTGAAAACCTCAGCTATACAGCTACCAATTAAAAAGAAAAATAAAGCCCTTCATTAGGCAAAGATTAACTCCCAAAGGAGAACATTACCACATACCCCTTCATCATGGGAACTCTACTGACTTGAATAGGCTGGCCTCACACACAGGAGCAGTGTGACACTTGATGAGTTCTCCTCTGTTCTAACAGGACCTTTCTGTAAATGCTCCATAAAGACAGAACACGTCCTCACACAAAATCCTGAGCAGCAGAAAGTTTCCAATAATCACGCAAATTTTAATTCTGACAAGTTACTGGGATCATGAAACAGCCACGCCAGATTTCAAGCTATTTTTATTTTTTTCCACCAGTGATGCAAGACTTAGAAACTATTAAGTATGTCTTCCTAGATCTCACATAAGGAACAGCACCAGTGCCAAGAAACTTCTGTACAAAAACCCCTAGCAAGAGATAAGAACCTAATCCTTGAGTTTTCTAGCCAAATACCTCCATCTGAATTCATGTATCTTATGCTTAGGAAGTTTTCCAAGCATTTCCTTAATTTCTTGTAATTAAGGAAATCTACGGTAGCATACTTCTCTTAAAGTGATTTGTCTGAGTCTTCAAACTAACTTTAATTACAAGCCAGAGTATAAAATTTCAGTAAGATACAGACATTTTCACTTTCAAATTTCAATTTTTTTTAACTATTCAAATCCAATATACAATAGAAACTTCTCAAAGGCAGCTTTAAAGGGGACCTACTCTTGTTCTTTAAAAAGTCATAATAGTGACCAAGAAGTCTGACTCTGGAATCAAATCCAGCCTCTGCCACTTAGTAGTCAGATGATTTAGGCAGGTCATTTAACATCCACAAACCTCAGTTTTTCACATGTAAAATGTGAAAACTATGTAAACTATGCAGAGACAGGATAGTAAAGATATATAAAGCAATATATGTAAAGTAAGCTTAGCCCAGAATTTGGTAAGTAGTAATTATGACATATATTTAAATCCACAGATGAACTAACCATATCTAATGGATAGTCTGGATAAGCAAATCCCAATAGCAGTTTCCGTTACCAGGCCAAACTTCATACCTTCTGTGTATATGGGTTTCTTCTTTTTTTCCTTCCAGCTCACTCCCTTGTGATGGTTAATACTTAACAGTCCAATGACCTATCCCTAGGCAAGTCTAAATGGTTACATCATAAGCATCAGACTGAAGTGACTATATTTAACCCAGTATTCTGAGAAAGAGGAATCAGAAACTACTGTCTGGAACATTACACTGCTATATGCCCTATAAAGGTAAGCACCTTCAAAAAAAAAAAAAAAAAACCACACCTTTAGAGTTTAGTTGAGATTATCTCACTGTCATTCAGGCACCATTTTTTTTTTTAAAGATTTTATTTATTTATTCGACAGAGATAGAGACAGCCAGTGAGAGAGGGAACACAAGCAGGGGGAGTGGGAGAGGAAGAAGCAGGCTCATAGCAGAGGAGCCTGATGTGGGGCTCGATCCCCCAACGCCGGGATCACGCCCTGAGCCGAAGGCAGACGCTTAACCGCTGTGCCACCCAGGCGCCCCTCAGGCACCATTTTTGAACACTGAAAGGCTTAAAAAAGTGGGCACTCGAAACAAAAGAAGTTAAACTCAAGCAAGAAATTGTCTTTATCAGTGATCTCAAAGTATGAAATCCTTTGTTAAACCCAAGTTTTGAAATCTTACTGTTTCAACGTTTTCAAACACAAAGAAGCATGTAATGAAAATAAAATTTAAAAACACTTCTGGAAATCATGGAAATAATCATTAGTCTGGAGCCTAAGATACATTCTTTCATTTTTAATTCATTGCTTTTACCCCCATGGCATTAAAACAATCTACTGAATGGTAATTTGTTTTCAAAAGAATGTACCATTATGTTTTAAAGTCCAAGAGATACATGCACCGGAGAACTATGCCTCATAGATAAATTTTTGGAACAAATTCTAGATCAGCACTGTCCACTAAAACTTTCCGTGATGGAAATGCTCTATATCTGGGCTGTACAATTGGCAACCACTACCTGCATGTGGCTACTGGGCACTTTAAATGTGGTTAGTCGGCCTGAAGAACAGAATTTTTAATTTTATTTAATTTAAAACAATGACTGAGCCGCACAAGTCTAGATTTTGTTGTTAATTTACCTGAAACAAACAAAAATACACTCACTAACTTAAAAACCAACGACCTGAATTCTACAAGAATCGGTCAAGTGAAAAACAAGGACTCAATAAAATAGGGCCTGTTATTTATTTTCAGGAAACAAACTCATTGGTTTCATTTAATTGTCTCATCTCCGTTTTATAATCAAGGGGGCAACACTGAGGGATAAAGGGAACGAGATGAGGATATCAACAGAAGTTTCTGCCACCATCATACCTGAAGTAAGGGCTGATTGCAGCAAGAACGTTTCTATGACAGGAAAATGTTTTCCCGTGATCCACTTCCACTACAATGTCTGTCAACTGTCCTTCATCGTACATTGCTTTGAGTTGCTTAAGAATACTGCACGCATGGAAGGGGTCCATGGCATCGTTGGCTGTGTCTGAAGATGGAATCCCATTCGGCGTTGGGGAAGACTTGCTTAAATCTAGGGAAAAAATCGTACAACCACAAGAAGTTCGGAGCCAGTTACGGCGTTTACGCTTCCCCCCACCCCGACCCCCCGCCTACAAAAATACATGTATGTATATATACACCACCAAATGGGACCGCGGGGTGAGATCTGGGAGAGAGAGAGAGAGAGAGAGAGAGAGAGAGAGAGAGAGAGCGCTAGCTGTGATGCAAGTTCAAACACCAGCCTGCTCCTCCGGGAGCCCGGCGAGCCCGATGCCCCGTGCTCGCGGAGGAACTGTGCAGGCTGAACAGGCGCGGTGTCTGCGGCGACTCCGCCGAGAGCCAGAACGTCCCAGCCGAGAGCGGAGGGCAGAAGCCTCACGAGGGAATCTCGATGGATGGCGGCCGCCAGTGCCCCCTCAACCGCCTGCTGAACTGGTCGAAGTGGCGGCGGGTACCCGGCCTCCCCATCGCTGCCCGGCCGGACCGCCCACCGCCCTCCACGCCATCCATCCTCCCTCCCCTCATCCCTCTCCACCTCCCCATCCTCTCTGGCGTCTTCATCGCCACCTCCTCAGCTCGCAGCCTGAGCTGGACCCCGGCCCACCTCCCCCGCAACACACCTCCCCAGCCACCACCAGACCCACCTGCCGACGCGGCCATTTCTCGACGGGGCCCCGGCTCCAGCTATTTAAAGAGGAAATGTCATTTCGCTTCTCTCGCTCCCGGGTTCCGGCTCTTCTAAGCTTCACCTGGCCAATGGGGTGGCCTATGCATCCGGCTCCGCCCCTAGCCTCCGAGTTCCGTGTTCCGATTGGCCATGACGTGCGCAAGGCTTTTCGGGAAGTGTAGTTTTATTGCCCCCGCTCCCGCGTGGTCCGAGTAGGGCGGAGGCCCACGCCGGTGATTCTTATTGGCTGGTTGTGGCGGAGGTGGAGAGCTGAGAACGCGCCAGCCTGTGTCTGTGGGGCGCGCAGTGCCTGCCGGGAGAGGTAGTCTTCTGGCTGAGGAGAGCTGTCATTCTGAGGGGCTGGGGTAGGGAAAGCTCTTGAAGTGCAAATTTCCCCATTTTAGGCCTCTCTCCAGGGCCCCGGCTCTTTATTTATTTATTTTTTTTTTTTTTACCTTGTTCTTCATTCCCTAAACCTCTCGCCAGTGACTAGCTTCCGGTATGAAAACGAACTCTGCGTGAGGGCTGTGAAACCAGAAAAAATTTGGAAATGGACAAGA